>NC_056726.1:1295833263-1295970763 GCF_019279795.1 Protopterus annectens | reverse complement strand
GCAGTGAAGTGATATTAGTACATTTGAATATTAAGTGTGCCACATGACTTGCTCACATATTTTTCTTTTCCTTCCTTCCAGGGTGATGGTACATCAGAGAAACCCACCGTATACAGCAGCAGAGGACCAGGAGATCCACCAGAGCCTGGTGCATAATTACTCTGTGCTGTTTTCCAGGACCAGCCAGAACCAGCATGAGAGGGCTGCACTGTGGCAAGAACTTGTCCGTCGGGTAAATGACATAGGCATGCATAACCGGACATATGAGCAGGTACGCCATCACTGCAGTGATTTAATTAGACATGTCCGGCAGCATGCGTCTGATATCCACAGACAACAGCTTGCCACAGGTGGTGGGGTACCTATCCACCCCTCACCAGTGTGGAGGAGTATCTCCTACGTGTTGTGGCTCCAGGCCAACAACAAGAACATCCACAATCATGTGTCATCATGGAGGCCGGAGCCACCCAGCATGTTGAAATAGAGTGTGCAGGTAACATCCCATATCTAGCTGACTGTTCTCTGTACTGGTAGTCTATGCATGTGTGAGATGTGTACTGTTTGTGTAGCTGTTAACCTGCCCAATCTTCTGCAAGATTGATATTCTGAGCATAATCTGTACACCTGTGAAAGCCACCTGTTGTACTACTGTACTTTACACCATACTCACAGTATCAAAGGCACAGTTGTAGCCACTGGCAATCACTCTCATATGTTTGCAGGTCCCTCTGGAGTGACAGCAAGGCAGCCAATCCATGCTGGTGAGTGTGTAATAACAATACTATTTCTAATGACATGTGCATGTCATATGGAGGTGTAGTGTGTGCATATGTAACACACCTACACATAATGCATGCTGTGCATGTTTGCTGTGAGACTATGCATATCCCATTATTCTCAGTAGCTGCCTCACTCACATGCAATACACAGAGCATGACACACGTGTAGCAACACAGTACTGGACTTTGTATAGGCACACCAGATACACATGTACACAACACACACATGTTTAGCATACACACTACACCTTAGCCTGCTACACATGTCCAATTATGACATCTGCTGTATGGCCAGCCTTCAGCATCCCACTTATCTACGCAGCACACATAATATACCTGAGGGGTAGAGGCCTATCATGTCTTTGTGCAACAGTCTGGAACAAATAATACATTCATGTTAGGCAATGCTCACTATTGGCCACCTTACACACCCATGTAACAAGTGGCTGTGTAATTGTGGATGTAGTCATGTTACTGCACTTCAGGTACAGCATGCTAGCTGCCTGTCTGGCACACATTATTATTGTTGACTGACCACAAGAAGCATGTTGATCATGACTCACGTTACTACACCACATCCAGTTCCACTGACCACAAAAGTACACATAGCTGTTATTGTGTAGCACCGTCGTGTGTGTGTGTGTGTGCAAATCTATGCACCCACAGCTTGTAACACTTGCACAACATTGTTATGTCCTTGTACACATTGTGTCCCAGGGTGGAGACAATCACTGAACAACTACACACAAGCATCAAGTACACGTATACTGTTATTAACAAGGGCTGTCTACACTTGCACTGCATGTTCCTGTGCAACACATAACTTGCATGCTGACACATGTGCAGTGATGTTTTTCCTTGTGAAATGGTCACCCACCCTAAAACAGTATTTTGTATGTGTTGGATTGCAGGTATGTCTGTGTTTGTATCTGCTGTACTGAGGAGTGTGCCTGTGTGCTTGTGTGCATGTGCGCCTGTGTGCATGTGCGCCTGTTTGCATGTGCATCTGTGTGCTAATATCGTGTACACATTTGTAAACTGTGTTTCCTATCTTCCTGTCACAGGTTCTGATGTTGCTCTGGTGGAGTGCAGCAGGGAACCTGAAGCCACTGCTGGGGATAGTGCTAATGATGATACATGTGTAATGGCACAGGGAGGTGTGACAGGGTCTGTCGTTGGTCATCCAATTGACAGTACACAGCAGTCAACCCCATCAATGCGCACAGTCATCCTGCCGATACATCCATTGTCACCAATGTCCTTAGCTGAGGGACAGTATACAGTGGGCATTGATCAGGGTAGTGTGGTATCATTGGCACATGTATCCCCTGGCCAGATTCCTGACATGGTACCACACAGACAGATGTCCAGGGGTTCTCGTAGGAGCATCCGTGGTCGTACTGCCCCTGTCAGACGTGCCCACAGAGGTCTATCAACCACAGCTATGTTCCGGGCTGTAATGCAGGCACAGGCATGTATGGAACGGTACACCAGACAGGGTCTGAGGGAGCTTAGAGCACATCACACCGCTATGAATAACACTATGCGTGACGTTGCGTCTGCCATCCATAACATCAACGAGGTCATTGATAGACATTGAGAGGACACATTAGATCTGTCCCACAATTACATGTCCAGGAGCCAGGACAGTGCAGGACGGTTGAGGCGTCGATGTGGATGTCTGCCAGCAACATTATCAACTGCCAGTCATTGCAGACGACAACAAACCCGCAGCCGCTCCCATAGTGCCAGTACCAGCCCCAGCAATGCTGGGTCTGTGCTGTCATTACACCGTCCTAGAAGACCACGTGCACGTGGCTCTGGACAGTCCCAGCAGGGACATGTGTCCAGTCAACAACCCACTGCTTCTGATGACAGTACCCAGTCTGGCTTAGTACCTGATACTGTCCGTAGCACCCCTACCAGGCACAGGTACCATGTCAGTGGCCAGAGACAGTGACCTGTATGACCTGGCAGGTACAGTCTGTGGCTGTCCACAGACACCCGTATATGGCAGCCACATGGTGGAACTGTGTGCATGCATATACACACACACACACACACACACATAATACTAACACCTAGGGCTAACACATACACACACAAATCGCAGCAACGTTGCCCCATCTTGTACTGTTGTCCCTCACTAACACACACACACACAGACATGTTGATTGGATGTGTCAATGGCAGACTCTGGCAAACCAAGTACACACCCTGTGCATATGATGAAACTGTGCCACCTCCTGCCATTTGTAACATTGATGCTGGAACAGGATAGCATGGTACTGATGCACAGGGTGACTACATAGCACTGTAGTAATATTATCATGTTGTTAACAGTACAGTGTAATGATATTGTTGTGGGTAGATTCGAGCATGCATGATGCATTAACTATGTTTGTCATTGCAGTTTTGTATACACCAGTGTTAATTGCCAAAGTGTACTGTCTGCACATGTGCCACATGGCTGTTGTGTGTACCTGTGCCTGCATGTGTTGGGGTGTGGACAGTACATGTGTGATGTTTGCAACACCGATTTGCAGGTGTACATTTGTGAATATGGTCAGCATGGAACATGACATGGTTTGACAGTATGCTGTGGGTGATATGGTTTCCACATGTCAATGGTCTGCATTCTGGTAGTATACACAGCTTACATAGCCTGACATTCAGTGGTCATTACATGATGTCTTCTCAACTGATACACAGAAGTAGGAACCTGGTGTCAGTGATATCCCTGCAGTACTACACTATACCAGTAGCCATTGTTACTGAGCCCCACACATCCCTGGGAACAATACCCTTTGGCATATAGCAGTCTCATGTACATGCCAACACACTATGGATATGTCCATCCATGACTGAAAATACATACAGTGGCCTACAATGCATTCTACACATGACACACCTAACCACCACAAGGGTATCATATGGACAGATACCTGTTGTCCAAGCCATGGTATATTGCTGTAATGCTACTGTGGCATTGTCATCAGCATGTAGTTAACATAGTATTCCAATAGTACCATGTAGGTGGTAGCACCCATCATGTAGAACGGGTAATGGTGTGTACATGTGGACAGGTGTTATCTTGTCTATCCTGTGATATTCACATTTCCAAAGGTATTCTGCAGTCCCTCTGTGTATCACCTAAGCAAGAAGGTGTCTGTATGCATATCGGCAACAGTTGCCATACACCTACACTGGATGGCCATCACTCACAGACTTTGCTGTGTTTTAACATGTCTGACATATACTGCAGACATGAACTGTCACCCACATTAATCTATCAAAGCTTTCATGGGTGTGTGTCACATAGTTGGCCTAGGACACAGATCACTGCAGTAGCTTGCATTGTCACCGACATACATGTATGGCCTAAGGTCTGGTAAGCTGTGGCACATGGTGGCAAAGGTAACAACTGTATTCATATGGGGCAGGCTTCACACATAGGAACTATTATAGGTCACAGGTACATATCTGTATGTGGCAAACATATACCTGATGTGTGCATGGCAATTACTGTTATAATAATATGTCATACAATAATGAAAGCAAAACACACAACACATTCACAAACTGTGTGACAAACGCACACATGGCATTTGTAGGATTCAAACCCCTACCTAACTAGGTTATGGCACTTGAGAGAGATGCAGTAGCAGAGCACGCTATTTGCATTTCTGGATGATTTCCCTTCTCCTGCTGTATTTATAGGGTGCTGACATTTAGTCTTTTGAAAGAATAATGTACATCTTTTAGTGTGTTATCCCAGTCTTCAAAATGGCCATTCCTTTCATAAAGAATTGCAGACATACACACACCCCTGCCCCCCCCCACCCACACACAGCGTTTGCAGGATTCAAACCCCTACCTAACTATGTTATGATACTTGAGACAGACGCATTAGCACAGCGTGCTATTCACATTACTGGATGATTTCCCTTCTCCTGCTGTACTTATAGGGTGCTGACATCATCAGTCTTTCCAAAGAAGAATGTACATCTTTAACTATCCCTCAGTATGGGGGATAACAATATCTGTGCATTCACAGAAACCTAGTTCAGGGTCACATATGCACACTGGCACTGCCAGGTTATGTTCTATACCATGCTTTGTGACCACAGGACTTGTGACACAGAACACAAGTAGGGGGTGTATCCATATACATCACAGATACACACACCTCTGGGTTGGTCCCACTGCACTAAGCATGACAGGCCATACATATACACCTACCATTGTGCAAAACTGCCTTTTGGTTTGGTGTGTAGTTCAGACCACCCACCCATACCCAGTAACCACACTTGGCTTTCCTGGGAACAGTGTCAGATATGAAGGTCTTCACACACACCATTCCAGTGGATGACTTCAGGTACACAAATATTGACTGGCGATACTACTCAAGCCCTCAACATCACCCTACAGCCACTACAATTTGTGAATCCATGTGCTATGGCACAACCCATCACCACACCCACTAGGGGGAATACATATTGGACCTGATCATCACCAACATGGGGACTCTATGTTCCACACCAGAGATAGAACTGTCATTGTTAAGATCAGACCATGATCAACTTTCCCTGGACATCCATATCCTGTCTCCACACCCAGCCAAGGAAATCACTGTAAAGAATTTCTCAAAAGCAGACTTTGCACTTGTGAAGACTGGGGTGGAATACTTCAGAGGCCCTGTGCTGGAGGTTAATACAGACCAATCTGCAGAATTCTTTACAAATGCATTGTATGAGCAGCTGCAGGTATACATTGATCATGCTATCCCACATAAAACCATGACTCCTCCAAAACAGGAGACCTGTCTGGTTGACCCCAGCCATATATAAGCTGTACAACAGAAGGAGGAAGCTACTACATAACAGAGCAATATCCCACAGACCCAGATAGATCATAACCTCTCCTTTGCTAATCACACTGACAGAGAGTCATTGCTAAGAACTTTGTATAGCCCTCCTTCTGACATGGTGTTTGCATGTAGATCATGTGAGGTCATTGTGGCCCTCTACTACTCACTCATCAGGACCATGTTTGACTACAATGCCCCTTTTGGGGTGTACCTTACCCAACACCTGTGGCAACTACAGTGAACACAACAGTACCTCCCCAAAAGAATCATGGGCTACAACAGATGTCCAATGCTGCTCAGTTAAAGGATCTCCAGCTCTACTTTGTTGCTTAACGCCTACTCAGAGGTAATCCATGCCTGACGTACACAGCCATTTCAAACCCAGAAGTAATGGACATGCTCCACCTCATAACATTCAAGACCCTTACAGCTACACACTCCAGGGACATAAACCTCAGCACAAACATAAATAGGACATGCTGCAGGGACAGATTCATTACTCACAGGCTCCCCTCACTCTGGAATTCAATCCCAATTAAAGTTAGACATAGCCCCTCACCAACCCTCTTCCAGCAAAATACAGCCGTATGGATGGGAAATTGCAAAGTAGCCTTAAAGGGTGCCTTCTGTGACCTACTTTACAGAGGCACAGTAGGCTACTCTACTGGGGAGGCAGATGCCAAATACACTCTGCCTAGGCTTATGAATTCCCCAGGGCAGACAGCCTAGTATTCACCTCTGCACCTATGTTTATGTTTGGGATGCACAATATTTGTTCCTGCTACTGTTTGCAGGTCTTTATTGCCGTAGCTTTCACAGTTTCTGTGAACAACGTGTGTATCTGCGTAACATGTTTGATCATGACAGGGTTCCGGTATATTAATATATGTGTCTGTTGTCAATTAACTGTGTGCACAGGGTGGATTGCTGGATCGTGGGAGGTTCCTGGCTTAACACATACAACTGCCAGATATGTGTGACTGACTGCTATACTCAGACATGGCCTAAGTGTGTGAGCATGCCCAGTTCAGGCTTTCCATGGTTTGTTGCCTGACATGTGTCTCATTTATCAAAGTGTGTGAGCATGCTCAGTGTGACCTTTCCATATGTTGTGATCTGAAGTCCACTACATTTGTGGTTGTATGTGAACATGACCAATATTGACATTAATACTGTGTGTGTTGGAAGTCATGTTGTGTTCTTACTGCCAGACTCCTTTGTGTCATAACTCAACAGGGATTATGCTGTGCTTGCAGGGTTTCCATGGGATAGTTTGCAAAGACTTGGCAACATTCTCTCATACTGGCTGAACACTGCAATACTGTCATGGTGTAGTGGTTCAGTACTTTCACTATGGTGCACAGTATCATGGGTTTGAGTCCCATCACTGCTGTAAATGCTCATACTGAGCAGACCAGACTAGTTAAGGGCCAGTTGGGCAACTATGAGCATGTTGCATTTTGTTCAGCTATGGCCTACTTAAACCAGGCTTGTCCGACATTGCTGTGTATTCATCAACTTGGGTGGACATTGGCAAACATTACTCCACAGTGACCACAGTTGTACTACTTGGTGTGTGTGATTCTGTTCATAGGTTCATACTAGGCTATCTGCCCTAGGGCATTTATAATCCTAGCCAGAGTGAGTTTGGCTTTCAACACACATTGTAAGTAGAGTTTGCCATTACATTTTTCATGGTTAGTATACTGTGCCTCTGGCTAACAGTGACATAGAAGTGATACCCAGGGTAAACCTACAATCTCCCATCCACTCATCAGGATTCCTCTTGAAGAGAGTCAATGAGGGACTCTGGCTAACCTGGAGTGGGATTTTACTAAAGAGTGGGGGAAGCCTCTGGGTTATGGATCTGTCACTCCAGCATGTCCTATTTATTTCAGTCCTGAGGTTCAGGTCTCTTGAGCGCATAGCTTGATGGGATTCTGATTTTCCAAGGTGCAGCATGTCCATTGATTCCAGGTTGGACAAGGCTTTATACATCTAGCACAGATCGCCTCTGGGCAGGCAGTATGCCACTGAGTGGAGCTGCAGTTTCTTTAACCGGGCAGTGACTGGCATGTGTTTGAGCCTTTGATCCTCCTGGTGAGGTACTTTTGTGGTCTTTCCAGCTGCTGCAGGTGTCTGAAAAGGTATATCCCACAAGGGGCATTGTACTCAATTATGGGCCTGATGAGGGATGAGTTAAGAGGCACAATGACCTCCACTGATGTAGATGTGATTACCTTCATGATTCGGTGGGCTATATGAAATGTTTCTCTGAACACTTTGGCCACATGGTTGTCGAATGTGAGATTGCTATTGACTTGGGTCCCCAGGTCCCTTATCACTTCTTCCATACTTAATGGGTTACCACATATGTAGTAATTTGTGGGCACTTAGTTTTTGACAAAGGAGAGGACTATACACTGTTTTGTGTTTAGCTTGAGGACATGGCTCTGGCACCAGTTGTCTGTTTCTATGAGGCCCTTTTGTAGGATGCTTGTGTCAGCTGGAGGGTCGATTATGGTGCCCAGTTTGCAGTCATCTACAAACGTGTTCACCAAGAGTCCTTCTATGTTGGCCTGTACCTCTGAGAAATATATACCAAACAAGGGAGGTCCCAGGACTGAGCCTTGTGGGATGCCACTTGTAGCTGGTTTGTGGTCTGACATGGCTCCAGCATTTCAGACCATGTGGGTTCTGTCCTTGAGCCAGTTTGCAACCCATCTAGTGACATAGGGGTTTCTATTGAAGCTGATGATCTTATCTATGATGACCAAGTGGGGTACTGTATGGAAGGCTTTTGCAAGGTCCAGGTAGGCTGTGTGGACCACCATCCCCTCGTCAATGGCTTTGGTGACTGTTTCAAATGACTCAACTAGGTTTAAGAGGCAGGATCTGCCCTTAACAAAGGCAAAATGGGTAGGATCCAGTATCTGTGTGCCCCCAATATGTTTATTTCTGAGGTCCATGATGATCCTTTCCATAGCTTTGCAGACCAACCTAGTCAGGCTTCTGGGGCGATTGTTTGCAGTATCCGTTGAGGCACCACCTTTGTGGAGAGGGTCCACTGTTGCTGTACACTGCTCTTTGGGTACATATCGTGTATTAAGGCTGACATTGAACAGTGGTTTTGTGTGTGTGTCCAATTCTTCTTGGGGTTCATGTTGGACACAGCCCAGGACACCGTCTGGTCCCATTGATGCTGCGTGTTTTGCTTTGGAGAGGCTGGCTGTTACCTGAGCATCTGCGATGTCAGGGGCCATCACTCTGCTGGGATAGATATTTGCCCTTTTGGTGGGGAGGGGGGGGAGTTTGCACTGAACCTGTCGGCTTGGATGTTGGCAATGTCTGTGGGTTTGTTGCATTGTTTGTCATTTTGGACTAATTCTGAACATACCTGGGGATTCCCACACAGGTTCCTACAATAAGTAAAGAATGCCTTGTGATTATCCTTGGTGTCCTGTACGATTTTTATCTCACAGATGGCCTTAGACAATTTTATGTGTGGACGTTGTTTTTCAATAATACTGGTCAGAGATGGCTTCCCTTTTTGTGATTTGGATCTATCATATAGTAGCTTCCTCCTTGTATTGTATGGTTTGTTTATGGCTGGGGTCCACCAAACAGGATGCCTGCCTTTGGAGGATTGGGTCTTGGTTTTATTTGGGATTGCATGATCCATGCATTCCTGACCGTGTTCATAGAATGCGTTTATAAAGGATTATGAGGTCTGGGCCGTATTTTCCACAGACACAGGGGCTGTGAAGGATTCCACCTCAGTTTTGAGGTGTGTGACATATGCTTTAGTGAACATTTTTCACTGTGGTTTTCTGGCCATGGGCTGGGGTGGGGATGTGAATATCCAGTGAGATTACTATCTGGTGTGATCGTACCAGTGAGGGATACACTTCTGGCCTTGGGCATAGAGTCCCCATGTTATGATCAGGTCCAGTATATTTTCCCCTCTTGTGGGAGTGTAGCAAGTTGTTCCATAGCATTTTGGTTTATAAATTCTGGGAAGCTAGGGTAATGCTCCCAGTGTATGTTTGGGTAGTTGAAGCCGCCCAATATAATGGTGTTTGGGGAGATCTTCATATTTTCATGTGTTCTCCAGTCGGCCAAGTGTGGTTCCTTGGTTTAGGAGGGTGGTCTGTAGCAGGCTATGAACTGGAAGGCGGTTTTACCCACTGTTGGTTACACATGGGTAGTCTCTGATGCTTCATGCTGTGCTACCAACCTGGGGGTGTGGGTATATTTGACAAATATTGATACTCACCCTCCTTTTATAATTTGTTCCATGTTTTGCAGCTGTAGAGCATGGCATGAGGTGTACCTGTGAATGCTAGGGTGCTCTTGGGAGCCTTGAACCAGGTTTCTGTTACTGCACAGATATCAACATTCTCCATGCTGAGGAGTGTTTGGAGCATGTGCATCTTGCAGTTTAGACTTCTGGCATTGAGTAGCATTACTTATACTTTCTTATCCCTTGTGATACCTATGGAGGTGGGTTTGTGTTTTGAGCCTTACCTAGAAAAGACACTATGGGGGTGACACGAGCCTTTGGCAATATCCAATAGGCCACAGGTGATAGGTGAAATCCATCCCTAGCAAAGCATCATGTCTTGTCGAGCATCTCATCCCAGGCTGACAGGCATTGAATCCCCTTTCACTGACGCCAATACTTAAGCCAATTGTTCTAATTGATCATCTTGTCTTCATATTGTGGCCTCATGTTTGGTGAGGGTAGGATGCTACTGAAGGTCATCAAGTTTGCATATACAACATGGTGGTAAATGCTGTTTAGCACTACCTTACATTGCTTAACACATGGCAATCATGCCTCAGGTGGTGCTGCAGGGCTGCCTATGTCAGATGCACATACTGCACTCCCTATACATGTTTGGCAACAGGTAGTGTCAAGTTAGGCATCCCTTTTACTATATGTGCGAGTCAGAGAGAGTTATCATTTCCAGGGTTCCTATTGAGCCAGTGTATGTGCTATGCGCTGCCTCTTTGCCAAGGCCAAGGAATACTGGAAATGCCTCCGTCTGCCTACTGTGGCAGGCTCAGGTTGTTCCTCCTCCGAGTCACGCTCTGCCTGTGATGGCCTTGGCACTGGTGGGGGGCTGTTTGGCCCAGGCCTATGCTGGTCCTGTTGCAGCTGTTTTCACAGGATCATATTATGTAGCATAACACATACCATGACGATATGGGTACATGTAGTTGGTGAGTATTGCAAGGCTCCACCAGATGTGTCCAGGCACCGGAACCGTGACTTGAGCAACCCAAACACTCGCTCAATTACATTTTGTGTTTGTGCGTGTGCCTCATTATGGCATTCTTGTTCAGGTGTGTGTGCATTTCTGATGGGTGTCATCAGCCACGGCTCCAGTGCACAGCTAGCATCCCCCACTAAGTGACCATGTGGGATGTCCTCATTGGCAAATGTCTGGTACAGCTGCATCAGATGCCAGATATGGGAATCATGGTAGCTTCCAGGGCAGCCAGCACACACATTCATTATTATGCCCTGGGCATCACACACGACCTGGCAGTTGACGGAGGGGAAGCCCTTGTGGTTAATGTAGGCCCTACCCCGCTCACGGGCTGGTGCTTTGATGTGTATATGCATGCAGTCTATTGCACCCACTACCTCAGGGTATTCTGCTACTTGCTGGAAGAGACTCATATTGCTGGCCAATACCTCACGGGCATTGGGGAAATATACATGATCACTGACATGTGCTGACATGGCATCCAGGAACTTGTGCAGTACCCTGGATGCTGATGCCTGTGATATCCCCATCATATCACCAGTTGGTCTCTGAAAGGTACCTGTTGCTAGTATTCTTAGGCCAACACATACCTTGGTTTCCACTGGGATGGGTTCCCCTCTGTTGGTTCTGTGTGTGAGGCGTGGCCTGCACAGCTCCACAATTTGCTGCAGGAGGTCTCTGCCCACTCTATAGTGCTCCACTATCTCCAGCTCATGTAACCCCTGGTAGGTGACCCTGGGCCTGTACACTCTTCTCCGTCTCCTCACTGTGGGTTGTCCGGCAGCATTTGCATTGTCACCACCCTCAGCATGTTGCATATGCCATCTTATAACAGCAATGGCAGCCCCTAGCATTTTTTTGTCTGAGTGAAGCTTTTTCAGTTTTCACTTCTAGTAGCATACTCCAGTGTTTCAGTGTCTCTTGTGAGAAACAAACTGCACTGTTGTTTGCAGAGTTTTAAGTGCTC
Organism: Protopterus annectens; assembly: GCF_019279795.1. Lineage (NCBI taxonomy): Eukaryota > Metazoa > Chordata > Ceratodontiformes > Protopteridae > Protopterus > Protopterus annectens. Next base: position 1,295,958,871 of record NC_056726.1, on the reverse strand, counting down.
GGCTGGGCTAGGCTAGTGCTCTGCCTGTGTTATTGCCTGATTTGGATTGTTTTCACCTGCTAGCTCTACTAGTATCACCTGGTAGCTTCCTGCTATTTGTTGTGCTTCCTTTTTCCTTTCTGTTTCCTCAGGGGGAGCGACGCGCATACAAGCGCAAACATGCTCACAGCAGCTCACACACGAGCATACATGCTTAGACGAACTAAAACTTGATTATTCGGGCTAAAACACGCGCACACCAGCGCAAACATGCTTACAGGTCTTTAAACAGCCTTATACATGCTTACTCCAGCTTACACACGCGCACTCACGCTTTCACACGCGCACTCTGTCTTACTCGGGTTTAAAGGCGTGCACACGTGCACATACCCGCTCAGCAAGAAACTTTGGTGTTATCCACAGTATACACCTTCCATTTCTTGGCTTTCCCTGGCCTACCTGTTGACACATCTCTTTCCATGATGTCTAACTGACACCTAACAGATGCCACTGTCCTCCAATGAGCTGCACTACTTTCATACACACACCCCTTGTGATGTCACCTATCTCCTACTCGGTTCCTCCCCATATCCTACTCCTACACTCCACTTACTGTGCTCATTTGCTATGTAAAAGTGAGATTCACTATCCTAACACTCATTTACATAGGATTGCCTACTAATGCTTGGTTACATGTCTTAGACTGGGCTTCTCCCCTTAGCAACCCCTACTCGGTGGCCATGTTGTCTTCAGCCTGCTATTCCCTTACATTGAAATTTGACAATTTTCATAAATTCCATGTTTGTGGCTTTTATTGCCTTATTTTATGATTTTTATAGCGCACCCCATTTGCGCTGCGCTACACTTAAACATCAGAAATCGCTGAAAAAAAAAATATTTTTATTTTAATTTTGCATCAGGGAAACTTTCCAATGGCCGTATATTTGGCCATTGTCATGCTTCCTCAACCATATGCAACCTTTATTTGGAGCTCACAAGGCTCCATTGTGCTATTTGCAGAACGGTACTCAGTTGTCAACTGAGTACATTTCTGCAGCGAACACGTCTCCTACTCGGACAGGTTTCTGCTTCCTGGATCGCAAATTTACCTCATTTGCTTGCCTTTCGGCTGCAAGTGAGGTAATTTGCATATCACAGCTCTCTCCGTGTAGGAGATGCGTTAGGATCTCTCTTACATGCCCCTACAGGCTGTTCGTGGATCGCTCGTCGGGCATGATGGCTGCATGGAGTCTTACTCTACTCGTAGACTCCGTGCAAGCCATCGTGAATCCGGCCCTGAGTAATAAGTAATTTTTCATTTTTGCAAGACAGGTTGAGAAAGGGAGGCTTGTCTGTGATAATTAATGTCCTGATTTGATGTAGTCTTTTTAGTCAGTCTTGCACAAGAATGTTCGTTATTTTATTTTTGTTTTATTCATAATTGTGCTGAAAGATTGGTAGTGGGGGACAGTGGCTGTGAGAATGTTGCAGAATGTACAGATGATGTTTTAATGTATACTAATGCAGACCATGTTATGCTAGTATTGTGTATACCGGCAACGTTTATAAGCACACTGTTAATGTTATGCCTTTATCTTGTTTTTATTTTTTTTCACTTAATCCAGAATTCTTGTGCTGAGACATTGGGGTTGTTGTGAAAATTCTGCAGAATGTACTGATAACTTAATGCATGCTAATGCAAACAGTGTTTTGTTATCCAAGTTTTTTTTTTAACTTTCTCTGATGTTATGCCTTTGTTCTGCAGTTACTTTTAGTTGTGTCGGGAATTATGCTAAGATGTTAGGAGGTTGATAGGGCCTGTGAGAATGTTGCACCCTGTCCAGATGTTCATTATTTTTGGTCTGTTCTTCCACAAAAATGTGGGTCACACAAGAAATGCGACTGCGAAATCCTATTCTAGCATCATTTTAGTTCATAAGGCCATTATTTTAAATCCCTAATCTAATGCCTTTGTTTTGTGGTGGTTTTGCTTCATGCAGGTTTACTACAGCAATGTTTAAAACTACCCTTTATGTTGGTCTAGAATTGGCAAGTGGTTAGGTTAGGAGAGGGGTGAGGCACAATGTTTAGATGTTTGCCTGGTAATTTTATTCTGTTCCTCAACAAAAATGTGGGTTCATGCAATGCATCCTCCTGCAAAATCTGTTCTAGCATCTTTTCGTAGACAAGTACATTGTTTTAAATCTCTAATGTTATGCCTTTGTCTCATTTTTTAGTTTGTTTAGTTTACCTAGAATTATTTTGCTGAGGCATTGGGGGGCTGTGAGAATTCTGCAGAATGTACTGTTTTAATGCACGCTAATGCAAGTCCTGCTATTATAGTATCTTTCTAAGTTTATCATAGTGTTTTAAAGTGTCCTTGACGTTATGCATTTGTTCTAAAATTATTTTTGCTTTATCCAGTAGAATTATTGTGATGAGGGGTTGGGGGGGGGGCTGGGAAAATGTTGTAGAATGTTTGCATGATATTTGTATGTCTGTTCCTCTCTCACAAAATGATTATATAGCACAATGTTAAGGGCTGAAGCTACTAGCAAAATTCACTTCAAATTTCATATCCTCCATGTAATGCATGGCACATTCCCTGGATTTACAATTTTGCCCAAAGTTCTTGTGATAAGGGGGGTTTGTGGGGAATGTCTGTCTCCCTCATAAATGAGGCAATCTAGCAAGTCTATGATTTTACTCCTTTGTTCTACCAATGATTTTGGTTTGTTCAAAATTGTGTGCCAAGAGACTGAGAGGTAGTGGATAGGTGTATAAAAATGTTGTACATGTTATGCAGTGCCTGTCACTGTGACACTGCATTCCTGAATTTTGGCTGGTTTGTGAGTAAAGTGGGAATAGTTTTTGGAAATGTCTTGTTTTTGCTCCATAACTTTCTTCTTGTCTCATAGCTTGGTGTGTTCCCCTTAACTTGGGACTTTCTATCTATTTGTTCTTTAGACTTTAGTCACCTGTTCCAGAGAGCTTGTAATATCCACATTTTAAGTCTAACTTAAAACCATAATTTGGGCCTAAGTTTTTTACCTGCTGGTTAGTCACAATCATTCTTCAGTCTTTCTAGTAACCAATGTTCGTGGAAATCGTTATGCAATATGTATTTTGTAATGCAATTCATCTGTGCCTATTGCCTACATTACAGTTCTTTTTCCCTACTGGTTACTGTTAGCAGGTTTTCGGCCTGCGGTATAACAGTAACAGATGTCAATAGACATTTTGTAATACATCTCAGTTGTGTCTACTGTATATCTTGTCCTTATAACAGCATTTAGTATTAAGCTGCTCATTCTTTTGTGCCTGCAGTCATATTAACATGACGTTTTGGAACCTAATCCATTTCTGGTTTATATGCCTGCACCACAGTTCTTTTGCCTACTGGTCCTCATTTCTCCTTAGTTCTGCCCACAGTGCAAGATGGAATCAACTGGTCACTTTTTGACTGTGCATTGCAGCATGGATTGTGTAGCTCTTAATAGACTTGGTGTGGCAGCTTCAGTTTTTCTGCTTAACCTGAGTGCATTTTGCAGTGGCCTTTCATATCAAGATGTAGTGCTAGCTGGTTATAGACAATATGTTTGGGTGATTTCCTTTTATTATGACTTTTTGTAGAAACAGCAGTGCAATACAGTAGAGGATACTTAGAGAGTAATACACAATAGTAACTTATAGTTAGTGGCTGTATTTTGTAAACAGAGGTGGCAAGTGTCAGTGTGTTAAGGGAAAGGTTGTAGGTTTGTAACTTGTGCCTAAAGTTAAGACACATATTGTTTACACCGGTTGGCTAGCTTGGAGTTTGTATTTCACATATTGTGGCAATGGGCACCTCAAAGTTGAGGGTTTCCTCAGTGGGTCCATTTAAGTAAATATGATGGCTAATGTTCTACTATTGTCATGTGAGTTGTTTCTGTGTCTTCTTCTTCTTCTTTCGGCTTTTCCTGGTTAGGGTTCGCCACAGCAGATCACCTGTCCGCTCATAATTGGAAGTGGAGTTTTACAGAGTCGAGTTGCCAGCCCAGCGCCCAACCTTCCACAGAAGGCACACACACAAACTCACACCTAGGGCCAATTTAGAGTGTCCAATCCACCTATAGCATGTCTTTGGGATGTGGGAGGAAACCGGAGCACCCAGAGGAAACCCACATGACCACAGGGAGGACATGCAGACTCCGCACAGAAGGTACCCCAGCCGAGGATCGAACTGGAGAACCTCTTGCTGTGAGGTGGCAACGCTAACTGCTGCACCACCGTGGAGTTGTTTCTGTGTAATCTGGAAAATACTATCCTTAGAATGTGTTCAGAATGCTAACATTTGTCATTATGCACTCTGGGTAGGTCAAAGAAAGTTGCATAACCAGGCAATAATTCATACAACACCTTTCGGCAATCTAACCTGGACCGAAACACTAAAGGTGGAGGTGTGTCCATATTCATTAAGGATGTCCACACCTCCAGGATAGTTGATCAGCATAATGCAGCTGAGATTATCCAAGTGCAACTAACTATGGGAAAACTGCAATCCAAACTGTAGCTTGCTACAGATCCCCCGCCATGCCCCAAGATTCCCACTCCTCTTTTCTTGATATACTGGAAAATTTTAGGGTTCAACCAAACACCCTAATAATGGGTGATTTCAACTACCCCACCATTAACTGGGAAAACTACTTATGTACCAACTCCTTCACCCAACACTTTCTGGAATTCATAACTTCTAATACCCTGGATCAACTTATCCACACCCCCACCAGGGGCAACAATATCTAAGACCTAGTCATTACCAACATGAGCAACCAGTGTTCCACACCTGAGGTCAACTACGCATTGGTCAGATCCAACCATACGCTAATCACCCTAGATATCCACATCCCGCCCCCACCCCCCATTAAGGAAACCATAGAAAAATTTCTCCAAAGCCAACTTCATGCTTCTTAAGACAGAAGTGGTGAACTTCACGACACCCATACAAATGGACAATACAGTTATGACTGCTGAATCCTACACAAATGCACTGTATAAGCACTTACACGAGTGCATGGAACATGCTATCCCTAACAGAACCAAGACGCTATCCTCCAAAAAAGGAAGCCAGATGGTAGTCTCCTGCCATAAACAAACTCTACAACAGAAGAAAGAAACTGTTGCAAAAGAGAGTAAAATCCCATGAGTGGAGGAGCTCCCTGGTCAGCCTCAATAAGAAGCTGAGATCCCTCATAAAATCCTCCAAAGCTAGTTATGAAAACAAAATTGCCACTGATTCTAAGGACAAACACAAAGCATTCTATAGCTGTCAGGAATCTCAATGGCAACACCTAGATCTGCTCTGAGTTACAGCACAATGGCACGAAATTTACAGATCCAACTGATATTACCAAATTCCTGGCAAATAGGTTCAGTGCTAACTTTACCCCCTTCTCACTCCCTAAAGGGCCTATATCTATACCAGAAGAATGCAGAGTCCCTGTAATCACAACTACGCAGGTAAAAACACACTTTCTAAAGCGAAGAACACAGCATCCATGGGACCGGACAACATCCCAGGCTGCGTTTTACACAAACTTCAGAATGAACTGGCTCCCCACCTAAGTACCATGTTCAATCATAGCCTCACTTCAGACTTTGCGCCCACTGAATGGTGCACAGCAACAGTTATCCCACTCCACAAAGGTAGAGCCACCATGGACCCCGGGAACTATCGCCCTATTAGCCTGATCGGCAAGGCCATGGAACGTATCATCAAGAAACTTATAAACAAAGACATTGGTAACCTCCAAATTCTAGACCCCATCCAATTCGGGTTGTGAAAGGTAGGTCATGTCTCCTAAACCTGATAGATTTCTTTGAAGCAGTCACCAAACCCGTAGATGATGGTATTTCTCTGAAGTACAGGCTAACACAGAAGGTCTCTGGCTAATGAAGTTCACAGATGACTGCAAACTAGGAGACATAATCAAGTCCCCAAATGATGTGGACATCCTATAGAAGGGCCTCACTGAGACAGATGCCTGGTGTCAGAGCCATGGCCTCAAGCTCATTGCCAAAAAGTGCATTGTAATCCCCCCCTTTGGTAAAATCTCTGTACCCATAAACTACCACATAGGCGGCAGTCTACTTAACACCAAAAGTTTGATAAGAGACCTTGGGACCCAGGTGGATAGTAGTTTCTCCTTTAATAATCAGATCACCACAGTGGTCAGGAAATCCTTCTATGTGGCACGCCTCATCACAAAAGGGTTCTAATCCAGGAAAAAAAGAGGTCATTGTGGTAGCACAATCTATGCACTCATGTAAGTGCTTATAAAGCGCAATTATGTAGGATTCAGTAGTCGTAACTATTGTCCATCTGCATGGATGTCATGAAGTTCACCACTTCTGTAATAAGAGGCATGAAGTTGGCTTTGGAGAAATTTTTTACCATGGTTTCCTTAATGTGGGGGTGAGGGCAGGATGTGGATATCTAGGGTAATTAGCTTATGGTCGGATCAGACCAATGAGGCATTGACTTCAGGTGTGGAACACCGGTCAGTCATGTTGGTAATGACTAGATCTAGGATATTGTTGTCCCTGGTGGGGGTGTGCATAATTTGATCCAGGGCATTGGAGTTTATGACTTCCAGAAAGTGTTGAGTGAAGGAGTTGGTACATGAGAAGTTTTCCAAGTTAATGGTGGGGTAGTTGAAATTGCCCATTATTAGGGTGTTTGGTTGAACCCTAATATTTTCCAGTACATCAAGAAAAGATGAGTGGGAATCCTGGAGCATGGTTGGTGATCTGTAGCAAGCCTCAATTTGGATTGCAATTTTGCCCAGAGTTAGTTGCACTTGGATAACCTCGGCTGCATTATGCTGAGCAACTAGCCTGGAGGTGTGGATATCCTTAATGAATATGGACACACCTCCGCCTTTGGTGTTCCGGTCCAGGTTACATGGCCGAAAAGTGTGGTATAAGTTATAGCCTGGATAGTGCAGGAGTGCTCTCTGGAGCCTTGAACCAGGTTTCAGTCACTGCACAGATATCGATGTTCTCCATTTTGAGGAGTGCCTCGAGTGAGTGCATTTTGAGATTTAGACTTCTAGCATTGAGTAGCATCACCCTCAGTTTTTGCTTGCCTATTCCTGTTATGGTGGTGAATTTGTCATTTGAACCTTGCCTAAAAAAGGCACTATAGGGGCGGCAAGAACCTTAGCCAGTATCCAGAATCCCAGGGGTGATAGCAGGCCATCTGTGGCAAAGCATCGTGGTCTGTTGACCATGTCATCCCAGGCAGACAGATACTGGATCCCTTTAGAATGGCACCAGAAGCTTAGCCAATCGTTGAAGTCAATCATTTTGTCCTTGTACTGCGGCATCATTCTGGGTGATGGCAGAATGCTACTCAGACTTAGGGTCATACCTGCCTGGGCTACAAGATCAGAGACCTCTTCCATGTCTCTTTTCATGTAGTCCAGAGAGTACTATAGGAGCGACAAGAACCTTAGCCAGTATCCGGAATCCCAGGGGTGTCTTTAGTCTTCTCCATGGCTGTCTCTGTAGTGTGACTGTTCTGCATGTCAGTAACTGTCTGTCTTGTGTGATGGGGTCAGTTTATCTAATGCTGCCTGTGTGTTTCAGTCTTGCCAAAGTGCTGTTATTGTCTTATCAGTTCTGTCCTGTGGCAGTGCTGTCTTCGTCTTGTGGGGGTCTCTGTTCAGTCTTGCAGTAGTTTTGTCCTGGTCTTGTGTGTCTATGTCCTGTGCGTGGGAGTCTGCGTGGGTGTACAGTCTTGCTGTAGTGCTGTCTTTATCATGTGTGTGTCTGTTCTGTGTGCAAGAGTCTGTCTAGCTGTCTGTCTTGTGTGTTGCTGTTCAGTCTTGCTATAATGCTGTATGTATCTTGTGTGGGTATTTGTCCTGTGTGTGTGAGTCTATGTGGGCATTAATGTTCAGTCTTGCTGTAGTGTCTTTACCATGTATAAGTGGATCGAGGACTACTGAACGAAAGTTCAATAGTGCAAATCCACATTCACCGATCACACTTTAGCGAAAGCGCTTTTAACCGAAAAAGCGCTTTCGCTAAAGTCCCCAAAATAAACACCAAAAGAAAACCAACCAAACAAAAAAAAAACACATAACTAACATTTATGCAGGGGGGCAAGCCCCTCTGCACCCCCCCACTTTTATATTCTCACTCCGAGATCGCACTATAGTGGGGAAAAGGGAATATTCCCTCATCCCCACTGTACTATAATCTCAGCAACAGCCATTCCCCCCTGATTTTTCCCTATATCTTATTATGCTTTCGCTAAAGTGCTTTTTCGGTGAAGGTATCTCTAGGAGTGTGGGGGGGGGTGCTAAACATTGACAGAAGAAACAAGCAATCATTGTTACTGCATTTTCAGTTGGTTAAGTGGTCCTGCTGTGTTGTTTCCTACTGCTGGAATGGAAAGTGAAACTGTTTTGCTGTTCCCTGATGCAGGAATTGAGGAGAGAGTTACACTGCTAACTACAGGTCTCTAAATGTACTGTTTCACTTTTGCAAGGTACTCTGCCAGAGTTATGTACTGTACCAAATAAAAAAAATGATATACTCTGAAAAAATATGCCTGAGGTGAATTTATACTGGACTTGGAAGACTGACTTTTTTATATAAACAGCATTTAATTTCTGAGTTTCATCAAAAAATATGACTTTTTAAGTTACAAAGCTAACTCCAGTGGTAGCTTAGTTTGTCACAAACCACCTTACATAATGCAGTACTTAACTATGTGCATATAGTATACAATACTAAAGCCTTTATTCAGTCATCTTGTACTTAACTGTGTACCCACAGTATATTAACACCTCCTTTATTTGGTCATTCAGTCTGTATACTTAACCATGTACACATGCTACTCTATAGTAACACCTCCTCATTAAGTCATCCTGATGTGTGTGTAGTTAACTTTCCACACATGCTACACTGTACTAACATCTCTGCATTCTGGCATCTTATGTGTTTACTTTGAGTACAGCTGTGTAAGTAAACTTGCCATAACAGTAGATGTTCAAATGATCACTTCTGCAGTAAGTAGCCTTAGCTATACGGGTTATATCCTGCATAGGATATAACAGCTGGCCAGCTTCCAACTAAAAAGACATGTTTGGGCCCCAAGCCCTTCAGAGCTTTCACCCAAGAGAGACAGTGAGACAGAGAGGATAAGCCTTAAAAGTACAATGTTAGAAAATAAATAAATGTCCACACCCTGGCATATACAACACACCCGAAAAAAACAGGGGTGGTGGTGTTGGTGGAGGAAGGCAGCAGCTACTGCAACAGCGATCATTTAAGCATCTACAATTATGGTATGTTTACTTATATGAATGTACTACGTTCATCATACTGCTCACTGTTGTAGTAGCCTTAGCTATACGAGTAGATTACACTAACTTACTACATTTGGGAGGTGGAAGGAGAAGACTGCAGGAGCCCCTGGTCTTAGCAAAGTCTGATCTAAACCTAGAGAAAGAATCAAACTTTGGTAAAAGTAAATACAGAGGACCAAGATGCTGCTTCTATAATACTTCTAGAATCCAACCATTTCCAAAAAGCCATAGCTGGTGCAGGGGTCTTGCCCCTACCTGGAATAGTTTTGTTGTGGTGAGTATAACAAAGCGCAATAGCTTTAGACAACCAATGGGAAATAGTCTGCTTTGCTACAGGTTGTGCCTTCCTCTTACCTTCACAAGAAATGAACAACATTTCTGAAGATATCAAATATTTAGTTCTGTCAAGATAGTACCTGAGCTGTTTGTGGACATTCAAGATATGTTGTATCCTTTCTCCTTCATTTTTAGCTTAAGGAAAGAAAACAGGGAGATGGATTGTTTGGCTTAATGTAAACATGGATACCATTTTAGGCTAAAGAGAAGGATTAGTTCCCAAAGAAACTGTCTGTGTGGAAAATGAGATAGGGTTACCTCACCATAAGAGCCTGCAACTACGACACCCTTTTTGCAGAGGTCAGAGCAATCCATAAAACTGTTTTCCATGTTACAAACCTAGAGTCAGCCAGGATATGTGGTCCAAATGGAGCAAGTGTTAGCTTCTCTAAAACAAAATTAAGATCCAAAGGAGGGGCCACCAGGTTTCTTAGAGGCCTCTTATGCAAATCTCCTTTCAAGAACACTTTGACTTGAAACTGCACTGAAAGGGAAGGATCCATGGGCAGACGTATTGAAATGGCCAATAAATGAACCTCACTAGAGGAGTAGGAAAGGCCTTAAAACAGTAACTTGCACAAATATTGTAAAATCAGAGAGCAACTAGCCCTGCATCTATGCTGGTTCTGCTGTTGGCACCAACTAGAAAACCTTTTCCATTTGCTAATGTATGATTTTGCAGGTTTTCTTGTCTCCATTAGTACCTGCTGCACATGCTCAGTAAAAAGATGCCTAAAGGGAATTACGACCCTATCATCCAGACAGTCGACTGAAGTTGACTGGAGTTGGGGAGGGGTGTATCAAACACCCCTGATCTTGTGTGAGTAGATTAATTCTGTGAGGAAGCCTATAGTAATTGCCCCTGGTCATTTCCAAAAGAAGGGAGAACCACTGTTGCCTGGGTCTTAAAGAAGTAACCGCAATGATCTTAGAGGATTCAATAGGCATCTTTAGAAGTACCCTGGATATTATAGAAAAGAGTGGAAAAGCACACAGAAACACTCCTGTCCAAGGAAAAGAAAAGCATTTGACACCATTCCTCATTCAGGTATTATTGATAAGCTCACCAGCCTGGGCATAAACCCTTATGTCACAAGATGGATCGCAAACTGGCTCTCAGACAGATCCCATAAAGTAAGAGTAGTGGGATCTATGTCCAAATCCAGACCAGTAATGAGTGGTGTGCCTCAGGGCTCTGTCCTGGGGCCCCTCCTGTTTGGCATATACTTCTCAGAAGTACAGGCAAGCACGGAAGGGCTGTGGCTGACTAAGTTTGCGGACGACTGCAAACTGGGTGCTATAATAGAGTCTTCGGCCGACATGGAGATCCTCCAGAAGGGCCTAAATGAGACTGATGCATGGTGTTAAAGCCATGGTCTCAAGCTAAATGCAAAAAATGCGTAGTAATCCCCTTTGGAAAAACAGAGTACCCACAAACTACAACATAGGAGGTAATCCCTGAAATCTGAAGAAGAAATAAGGGATCTAGGGACCCAAGTAGATAGTCAGCTTTCCTTTGATAACCATGTTGCCAAAGTGGTTAGAAAATCCTTCTATGTGACCCATCTGATCACGAAAGGGTTCACATCAAGATCTAAGGATGTAATGGTGCCCCTCTACTCTTCCCTCATCAGACCCATTATTGAGTACAATGCACCCATTGGAATGTACCTAGACATCTCCAGCAGCTGGAGAGACCACAAAGGTACCTAACCAAGAGGATTACTGGCCTCAAACGGTTGCCCTATGCAGCACGATTGAAAAAGCTAAGACTGTTCTCTGTTGCATACCGCTTTCTCAGAGGTGATCTCTGTCTAAAGTACAGAGCCATGTCCAACCCAGAATCGTTGAACATGCTCCATCTTAGCAAAACCAAATCTACTCAAGCTACACGCTTCTAGGGATATAAACCTCAACACAACAATGAATAGAACATGCTGGAGGGATAGATTCCCTTCGCAGAGACTTCCCTTACTATGGAACAGGGTCCCAATCTACATAAGACAGAGCCCCTCACTATCACTCTTTAAGAGGAACCTTGATGAGTGGATGGGTAACAGAAAGTTCACACCAGGAATCACACCAACAGCACTACTAGATAGGGGCCAAGGGTACTAGCTGCTAGTACAAGGGTCTAGGGAACTACTAAAGGGGTGGTGAATACTGCACAATGTGGCTGGGCTAATATATGCCTTCGGGCAGATAGCCCAGTACCAACCTATGAACCTATAAAACACAATTGCCTTCCAGGACTTCTTGGATGGAGTCATTTAGCGAAAACTTCCCAACAGATTGTTCAGAGAGAAGGCAAAGACAGATCAAATCTTGGAATAACACCTGATCTAATTTCCATTCGTGAGGGTATGCCCTTGTCCTGCTCACTTTGCCTACAAAACAATTCTGATATGGCAGAATGCAGGACACCTATACAGTGAGATTGTGCTGTGGAGCTATATCCTAAGCTAACATGACTAGTCTGCAAAGGGGAATATGACCTGGTTCCCCCTTGTTTGTTGATGTACCACATGACTGTGGTATTGTCTGTAACAACTTGACGAGGTCCTAGGAAGCAACGATGATTCAGGCAGTCGAGTGACTTGATCAGGGCAATCATCATTTTTATATTGATGCGTTTGCATTTGTCTTTGGTGTCTGAAGCAAATTAGTATTTTTATGCCTCTTGAAACTGCTCCCCATGCAAAGTCTGTGTCTGTCGTAACTGACTGCTTTACCCTCCCTGTTTTAAAGCAGTCATTCACCACAGATGTGCCAATCAAATTGTGCAGAATAGAGAAGAAGGGGATACAGACATTTAGGGATATCTGCCATCTCCACCAAGTGATTTGTCTTCTTATAAACCCCAACACTGGAATCTGAAAAGAAAAAGAATGCTGGTGCTGAAACCAGAGAGACTTCAGGTACCACTGTATCGTTCTCATGTGGAGTCTTGCCAGGGGTATCATGAGAATCATAGATACTGTTAGATCCAAAATCCTGTAGTATTCCCTTGCAGTGACCAAAGTCGGAATTACAAAACCTTAGAAATAAAATCTAAATATAGATCTATTTTTTCCTGGGGAAGAAAAGCTCTTTGAAATGAGGTGCCTAAATGACATCCCAGGAACACAATTCTGTATGAAGGAGTCAAAAAAGACTTTTGAATGTTCTCGTGGAGTCCTACCTTATGTAAGGTATTTCCTCACCCAAGTGAGAGATTCCTGACTCTTTGGAAAGGATTCTGAAAGATACAGGCGTTATCTAAATATGGAAAAAATGTGGATACCCTGTACCCTGCAATGAGCTATAACTGGAGCTAGAGACTTTGTGAATACTCTTGGTGCAATGGATAGTCCAAAGGGTAGCAGAGAACTGATAATGTGATACAGACACAAAAAACCTTGAGAAATGCCGTAAGCCTTGCTGAATACGGATGTAATGATCAGCATCTTTTAAATCTAGTTTTACTAGGAAACGTAAATGAGAAAAAATAGGCAACAGGTTGTGAAGTGGCAACATTTTGAACCTAAGCACTATAAAAAGAGGTTTAGGAAAGAAACAGCTAGAACTTGTCTCTAAGCATTTTCTTTCTTTGTCACTAAACACAGCCTTGAATAAAAACTTTCCCAACTTGGTTTTACTATTCTTCGAGACAGCATGTGTTGAAGGATAGGGGGAAATAGGAATTACCTCCTGGAAATGAGGGATTTCCTCCCATTGTCATCTGTAACCTTGGTGACTGATGTTGTCTGAGACTATATGTTACCAAAGAGAAATGTGGAGATTCAGACTTTCTGGAAGGAAAAAAGGACTGCCAGGGTGGGGGTGGAAGGCAGGTGCCTTAAATAGTAATTTTAACGTGTTGAACAGTCCTTGTTTTTTGGGGGGGTTCCTTTATTCTTTTTGGAAAACCCCTGCCATTTCTTCTTCAACATCTTTTATTTACATTTTTTAGACTTTTTTTGCCAAAATCAGATGAGGGGTTAGAGAATCCCTTAGAAAATTTATAAAAGGATGTCTGAAAATTCTTACAGATTCCTTGAATTGACTTACCCTTTTCATCACATGTTTTGAGCACCTCTGCAGCAGAGAATCCAAAAACTAAATCTCTATGGAAGGAAACTTGTACTGAAATTTGTAGACTACGTACATTTGCAGCAGACATTAAGATTCCCATCAGAAGTACTGAAGACAAGCTACAGAAGACAGTATCAATGTTTCAGAAAGATATAAAAAGATAATAAGGACATATTCTCAGAGTTCCAAACAGTTTTAATTCAGTACAACATAGAAACTGTACCTGGGGAGAAAATAAACTTACAACAAAATAAAACCAAAGGTGAATTTAAAATCTGATTTTTTACATCATCTGGTTGGTTGTAATAATGCAATCAGTCAAACTTCATCAAGACAGTTCCAGTGGCCATAGCCCTGGAAGAAGTATCAACCCTGCCATACACATGCTGCATACAATGAGTAGTGACTTGAAGAAATCAAATTATTTAAAGCAGATTTTCCTCAAAAGTGGAACTGACTGAAAATCAAAGTTGAAGAAGCATACACTTTCCCCCATATGTTTGAATAATCTTCCCTTTCTTATTAGAAAGCGCAGGATTGGCATTAATTTCACTGCTGCTAAACATTTCTTTAGCTAAAACTAAAGCTGAGTCAGGTTTAGAAGAGTTTAAAAACCCAAAAGACTAAGGAACTTTATACATTCTGTCTGCCTTTTTAGGGGTATCAGGGTACTTTATACATTCCTGTCTGCCTTTTTAGTGGTATCAGGGTGATTATCAGGAAAATTACAGGCATCCTCCAAAGCTGACAGAAATGGAGGAACTGAAGGTTCTGGATATTCCTTCTGTAACAGTTCATAATGTTTTCTGAGAAACAACAGTGTTCTCCCACTGGAATCACTGACCCATTTTGGAAACAGTTTCAGTGAAAAAGAAACCCCCACAGGGAGAATCAGACACTGAGCTCTCCTCTCGAGTCTAACTCAGAAAATTGAGGAGGAAACCTTACATCTGTCTCTGCATCTTACTGCCCAGATTCAGAATCTTGAGTCTCTTCAGGAAAAGAGACATCCCTCTTTCATACCAGAAATCATTTACAAGAAGAGCAGCAGCCTGAAATAAACCCTGAATCAGACCCAGTAAACTACTTCGAAGGAAATTTGAGGAGTAGAAGATAACATGTTTAGTTTTCTTTTTTTTGACAGGAAAAATGTGTCAGGAAACTGCGTTACTTATGGCAGCAGCAGCTTCCCCAGGAATGGGTACAGCATTCTGACACAACAGGGAAAACCTTCCCTGTTCACTCTCCACAGACTGACAAGAGAGTCTCATCCTCGCCCACTAAGGGGGCACCAAACAGCCAGAGAGGACGTGGCTAACCCCTGTTTCATAGTAGCTGTAGGTGCTAGACCACAGGGATCCAGGGTAAAAGATGAGTGGTTTGAGGAACAAAGGCCACACCTGTGGCATAGGTAAATTGCTAGCCTGCTGTGGTGACAAAGGCTACTTGATTACTGTTTTCCTTTTATGACTGGAAGAAGGACCAGTCCCATGAGACCAGTAGTTTGTTCCATGGTCAAGCTGAAAATGGTGCCTCCTTCTCTGGTTAAACAAGCAGAAAAGAAGGCAAAAAATTAAGTCTTTAAAAGTCACTTTTTTCAGGCACTCCTTTGTAAGATGTGTTGCCAGCTGGCTGACAAACCAAACACAATATCAAAGTGGGTGACTCCACATCAACCTTCAGCCTGTTACCAGCAGGGTGCCACAGGGGTCAGTGCTGAGCCCCCTACTGTTTGGTATATACTTCTCAGACGTTCAGGTCAAAACTAAGGGGGTGTGACTTACCAAATTTGCAGATTACTTCAAAATGGGAGCAATTACTGAATCCCCAAAAGATGTCAGTGTACTCCAGGAGGGTCTTATGCAGATCAACGACTAGTGTCTTAGTCATAGTCTCAAAATTAATGAAAAGAAGTGCATCATTCCCTTCAGCACAAACAATATCCCTTCACACTATCAAATCAACAATACCTTAAGTACTCACATAGTGGTAAGGGACTTGGGATCGCTAGTTGACTGTGACCTTAACTTCAACCACCATGTGTCTACTGTAGTAAGGAAGGCTTTCTATGTAGCACACTTGGTTAGTAAAGGCATTGCCTCAAGAGCAAAAGAGGTTATAACCCCTCTATACTTGGCATTAATCCAGTCCATAATTGAGTATAATGCCCCATTTGGAATATACTCACTCAACTGAAAGTTGTGGTTGTCTCTACAGAGTACTCAGGGGCGGCTCGTGGCATCGGACTGCAGCCCCCTCAGTTGTTTTTGGTATTGTTTACATGTTTTTAATTTAATGTAAAAAAAAAAATCTTTTTTTACTTTAAATTTCGGGTAGTACGGCATGCATGCGCATTGCGCTTTAACCCGGGTTGTAAACCGCTTCTTTTTTTTTTACATTGCAGCCCGGAGGAGCAATTAAGGCATCATTGTGATGCCCAGAAGTCTATCGACGCGGTTCCAAACCGCATAGACTTGGAAGGACTTGGACTGCGGCGTCTGCAGGCACGTCAGTCATGGCGTGCCTGCTAAAAGCCTAAATGCTGCTGATTGGTTGTCGCTCTCTTCCGGGCTTTATGTGCTGGGAAAAGAGCAAGAATCAGTCAGTCAGTTGTCGGCTAGTTTCTGGATTGATGGTATTTTACCTTTATTAAAAATTTTTTTTTTGCTTTGCCATTGGATTGAACCGGATGGGAATTTGGGTGTGCTAGAGAGAGAATGAAGGAAGAACAGAAGAAAGAAGAACAGAAGAAAGAAGAAGAAAAAAGAAGAAAAGAACAGAGTGAAGGTTCAAGAATTAAAGTAAGTATACTGTTAACATTACTTTTCACCCCAGCAGGTTTGATTTTTATATTGTAACATGCGCGATAATTCTTTTCTTATACAGCAAATATTTTGAATTGCTGTAATATTGTTATTATTTGTCATGCAAATCTAGACAATAAATGTGCATTATGGGAATCAGAGTATATGAGCAGAGTTTTTGAGCGAGGGCAAAAGACTCCTGATCTAATCTTACTAGATTTATATATTTTTCCTATGATTAAATTGCTGACAAATTTTGTTTTAGCTATGACATGCTTTTGAATGTAAATGTAGTTGATTTTTGTTGTAGTCCAACCCCCAGAGTCTGCCATTTAATCACAGTTGCATGGAAATGGAGTTAGTGTATATAACTTATAAGTAAAGTGGTGTAGTGGGTAGACCCCCCTCCCAAGTCAATACATGTTTTTGTTTTTGTTCATGCTTTGTTCAGATGGGGAAAATCTGTAAATGCAGGTAGTTTTTGTTTTTTGAAGCTACAGTGCAGTAGGAGTGATAAGAGATGGCATGTGATGTTTTTGTATGGGAGTCCAGTTGATGGCATAGCCAGTGGTTTGTGGTCAACTGTATTGCTATTAGGTTCATATGTTAAGAACCATTTACTAAGATGTTGATCCATAATGATAGTTAGAAACCTAGCCATGCATTCCTATGAAGTTTGTAGCCCTTATAGTTTTAGTACAAATAACCCAAAGATGGGGAGAACATGTACATGTTGTCCCTCCTTTGTAGAAGCTTGTCTTATGGGCTTTAGAAATGAGACACTAACTCTTAGATATGTTATAAGGTGGATGCCTGTGTTGTATGTTTGTGAGGTTGCTGAGGGTATTTGTTTCTTAAGTAGCATTTGGGAGACCTTTGTGGTTTAGGTAGGTTATGGACCACATAGTATGTACATCCATGTGTGGTCTGATCTGTATGTGTTAGATTTAGTTTGGTGTTGTACTGCCAAACTGCTTGTTATTTGTAGCATCTTCATGTGAGAGGCTTACCTCTGTTAGCTTTAAAAAAACTGCATCTCTCACACAGTTAAGTTAGTTTCTTTAATCAGTAGGTGACTATTAAACATGAGATAATGGCTACATTGTCTCAGGATGCCTATTTCAAGCAAGCTGGCTAAAGATATATTTGGAAAGTGCAAATCAATGGTTCTATATGCTTAATGATATTGGCTAAAAGGTGAGTAATGCCTTAAGAGAGCTGGAGGTGCTATCAGTCTGGTAGTGGAGATAATGCTGGTCTCAACACAGCTGCTTACAGCTAGGAATCTATGATCCTTTACTCATTCTTTCACCAGCAGCAAAAGACTGGCATTTATCCCAAGCTGCTTCCTGCAGTGTAGCATTAACCCAGACTTTGGGTTTAAGTACACTTGCGGGAGTATTTTCTTACTAAATGCCCTGGAAAGAACCTACAGCATCTTGATGCAACAGACAGCTAAGCTACACAAAGGCCCTAAGAAGTTCTCACCAAACTGCAAACAGACCACTCTGTGAAGTCCCACCCACACTTGATTGTGTGTGTTTATGTGGTTTCTATTGCAGTCTTTCCCTCCACGTCCCATATATGTGCTTGTTGAATGTTGAGTAACTATGTAAAATGTACTTATTGCCACTAGGACATCAAAAATCCGAAAAATCAAACTTGGTTATTGAGCGATTCTCTTCAAAGGCTTCTCAAGTATCTCAGCAGATTAGCTGGGTGCACAAGTTGTTCATTTCAAGTGCTAAACAAATATTTCCTCTGATATAATAGCGTTTTGCAAGACTCTGCTTGGTTGCTTATGTGAACGCTAATTCAATAGCTGAAACTTAAGTTAGTTAGATGAGACAAAGCAGTAAATGACAAATAATCTATAAATAATTGTGGAATTTAGTTTTCCTCTTGGGGTTGGTGGGGAGATCGGATTTCCTACTTATTTTAATGACTATAATACTGTACATCTTAAAAATCATAGAAATTGTGTCATGCCCAGAATCAATTTCTATTTGACTGAAGTCATTGTATCATTAAAATAGTTGGTCCTAATAACACAATCTGCCAAACACCCAATGGCTTTTTAGCTGTGCTTGATTTTGCAGAATGTTCTGGTTTTCTGTCATATTTTTATACTGTTGATTTATGTTTCTTATTATTCAGAAAATGCATGTTGTTGTTGCAGTGTCTGCTGCTCTGTGTTTAAGTAGCAATGCTTTAATGACCGTAAGGTAAGCTTGTCTGAGATTGTAAGATGCAAGAAAGCATTAATAAGCTTACTGTTAAAGAACTGCCAACATTGAAAGCCTTTTTCTTAGTGCCATGCAGAGAATATTTACATAACTAGATAACATATAAGCCTTAGGTATTGAAATGCATATGACAGCATTTGTAATAAAGGATAGGATTACAGTATTTTCAGAAGCTCATGACATTTTTTGGAGAATTGCAATCATATTTGCAGGCTTTACCCATAAACTAAACAGAATACCAATCTATCATGTGTGGTCTATAACCTGTAATAATCCTTTAAGCAATTTATCTAGAGTTTGATTCTTGTTTGTTCATTTTTTACTTTGATCACATTTACCCCATGAAATAAGTAGATAGTTGTCAGGCAGCAGGTCTTTTTTGGATAAGAAACTTTTTTACAAGTGGGGGTATCACAGAGATTGCTACTTTCAGCATGTTACTTGGTACTTTTATAAAGCTGAATATAAATTATAATTAGAAATGCAGTGCAAGGAGAAGTGGTTTGGGTTGAGATCTGCTTGTTTTTTATACTTGATTTTGACTGGCATTCCAGTAATGTATTTTAAAAGTAATTTATTTTTTCATGCCTCACAACCTTTTTGTTTCCATCTAGATATTAAGGAAGCTGTAATGTAGCCAATGCATTGAAATGTGTTTTTTTTTCTTCTACACTTCATTTAGTCTTGATTGGACTCTCATAATGTCGGTTTGGCACCCAGGGCAGTGTATTAAGTCCCAGTTTTTGTGGTTTTGAGCATAGCCCCACCCCTTTCTAGTTGGCCACACCCCTTCCCATTGGCCCCACCCATTCAACTGTCCCCTGCAGCCCCCCTTTGATTTGAAGTCACCAGCCACCACTGAGATTACTTGTTAGAGTTTCTGTGTAGCCATTGATAGCAGTGCGGGGGTAATTTCACCTCATCACCAGATGGTGAATCTGGGTATCCTGAGGCAATGTTACAACTGCCTCATGTACACAGACAACCCTCTCCTCCTACCAAAAAACACTAACATATGTGAGAGATGCAATTATACAGCCAAACTGGAGGCTAAGCTGTCTCCACCCAAGACTGGAACAGACAGTCAAGAGGAGAAGGTTAACATTTACACCACACCTCCAGCCACACAAAGACCTACTAAACTGGCACTGGCAAAAAATACACATAAATACACAAAATCATACTCGGAGTCTCTAAATAAAAACCTGCAAAAGCATCAGAGACCTCCAAAGCAGACACCCAAACAACCTGCACCTCCCATCACAAACCAGGCAACACATAAAACACAAAATCAGTGTGCTGCACAATCACAGCCCTTAAGGCAAAATAACATACCTAACACACTAGTAAGAGGTGACTCTATAGTCAGGCACACTGACGTCCCACTCACAAGGCTGGACAAGCAGAAGGTTACTATCAGCTGCCTGTTGGGAGCCAGAATCCGCCACATAACACAAGCACTCAGGTCACTCCATTACAAGTACAAATAAGACTCTGTCATTGTTCATTTGGTGTGAATGACCTGAGACATACCTCCCTGGACTACAAAAAAATAGACATGGAAGAGCTCTCTGATCATGTAGCCCAGTCTGGTATGAACCTGACCCTGAGTAGCATCCTGCCCTCACCAAGAATGATACCTCAGTATAAAGAAAAAATTATCAATTTTAACAATTGGCTAAGCTTTTGGTGTCATTCAAAGGGGATCCAGTGTCTGTCAGCCTGGGATGACATGCTTGACAAGTCACGTTGATTCGCAAGAGACAGCTTGCACCTGTCACCCCCTAGGCTTTTGAATACTGGCCAAGGCTCTTGCTGTCCCCATAGTGCCTTTTTTAGGCAAGGCTCAAAAGTCAAACCCACGTCTGTAAACAGCACAATTAACAAAAAAATGAGGGTTATGCTACTCAACGCCAGGGGTTTAAATCTCAAAATGCACATGCTTGAAGCACTCCTCAATATGGAGAACGTCGACATCTGTGCAGTAACTGAAACCTGGTTCAAGGCTCCAGAGAGCACCCCAGCACTACTGGGCTACAACTTGTACCACACGTTTCGGCCACAGAACATGGACCGAAACACAAAAGGAAGGGGGTGTATCCATATTCATCAAGGATACCTACACATCCAGGTTAGTGGCGCAGCATGATACCTCTGAGATTATCCATGTGAAACTAACATCAGATAAATCTGCAATGCAAATTGTGGCCTGCTACAGATCACCCTCCATGACCCAGGACCACCACTCCACCTTTCTGGAGACACTGGAAAACATGAAGGTCCTACCAAACACCCTGATA
Organism: Protopterus annectens; assembly: GCF_019279795.1. Classification (NCBI taxonomy): domain Eukaryota; kingdom Metazoa; phylum Chordata; order Ceratodontiformes; family Protopteridae; genus Protopterus; species Protopterus annectens. Next base: position 1,295,937,773 of record NC_056726.1, on the reverse strand, counting down.
TTGGCGATTTCAATTACCCTACCATTAACTGGGAAAACTACTAGAGTACAAACTCCCAGGCCCAGCGCTTCCTGGAATTCATTAATTCAAATGCCTGGATCAGCTGGTAAACTCCCCTATCAGAGGCAAAAACATATTGGACCTGGTCATCACAAACATGGGTGACAGGTGTTCCACACCGGAGGTCAACCAGTCACTGGTTAGATCAGACCATAAACTAATCACTATGGATGTCCACACCCCACCACCACCCCCAACTAAGGAAACCACAGTAAAAAAACTTTTCTAAAGCAAACTTCACCTTACTTAAGACAGAGGCGGTAAGTTTCACAGCCCCCACTCTAAAGGATAATGCTGCCCAAGATGCAGAAACCTTTACAAATGCACTCTATGAGCAGCTACAAGGATGCATGGATCGTGCCATCCCTAGCAAAACCAAGACTCACTCCTCTAAGAGAAAGAAACCAGTCTGGTGGACCCCTGCCATAAAAAGGCTATATAACAGAAAGATGAAACTAGTTCAGAAAAAAAGCAAATCCCAAGAAGGAAAGACATCCCTGATCAGTATCAGTAAGAAACTAAGGTCCCTCATAAAATCATCCAAGGCTAACTTCAAAAGAAAAATAGCCAACGATTCAAAAGATAACCACAAAGCCTTCTTTAGCTATGTTAAGAATCTAAGTGGCAACTCGCACTTATGCACTGAACTAGCACAAAATATACTGAGCCAACTGATATTGCCAACATCCTGGCAGACAGATTCAGTGCAAACTTCACCCCCCTCTCACCCCCAATAGGGCCCACAACAATACCAGAAAAGTGTAGTGTCCCAAAAATCACAGACGCACAGCTGAAAATAGCCCTAACACAGTGTCAATGGGGCCAGATGGTGTCCCAGGCTGCGTCTTGCATGAACTACAGAACAAACTAACCCCCCCCCCAAACACCCTGTTCAACCTCAGCCTCTCCACAGGCTAAGTGCCCACAAAATGGCACACAGCAACGGTTATTCCACTCCACAAAGGAGGGGCCACAACTGACCCTGGTAACTATCTTCCCATAAGCTGACTAGCCTAGTCTGCAAGGCTATGGAGCGCATCATCATGGAACTCATTAACAAAGACATTGGGAACCTCCAAACACTTGACTTGACCCAGTTCAGCTTTGTTAAAGGCAGATCACGCCTACAAAACCTGATTGATTTTTTCGAGACAGTCACCAAGGCCATAGATGAGGGAAAGGTTGTTCACACAGCCTAACCTTGACCTCGCCAAGGCTTTCGACACCATTCCCCACTCGGGTATTACAGAAAAACTCACCAGCCTAAACATAAACCCCTACGGCACGAGATGGGTTGCCAACTGGCTTACAGACAGAACTCACACAAAGAATACTGGGCTCTAGGTCCGACTCTAAAGCAGTCACAAGTGGTGTCCTGCAAGGCTCGGTCCTGGGACCCCTAGTGTTCAGCATATGCTTCTCAGAAGTACAGGCAAACACAGGAGGACTATGGCTAAACAAGTTAGCTGATGACTGCAAACTGGGATCCAGAATTGACTCTCCAGTTGACATCCTCCAAAAGGGCCTTACTGAGATGGCAGCTGGTGTCAAAGTCATGGCCTCAAGCTAAATGCCAAAAAATGCATAGTCATCCCATCTGAGAAAAACAAAACACCCACGAATTACCACATAGGTGGCAGCCAGGGTTGCCAGATGTCCCTATTTGGGCGGGACTGTCCCGAGATCAGTAGCCTGATCCCGAGTCCCGCCCTGCCGGTTTAAATCCCGGCCAGCCTCCACTTTGTTTGTTTTTTTTTGATTGACCCGTATACCTGGCATACGGGCCAATCAAAATTAACTCGGGGCTTCTTGTGTTCCATTAAACGAGAAGCTCCATGTTTAGCGATTTTGATTGGCCCATATGCCGCATAATGGCCAATCAAAAAATATCGCAAACGGAGCTTCTCGTGTTTAATGCGGAACTGCAATGCATTAAACACGAGAAGCTCCGTGTTTATTGCAGGCAGAGTGAGCTCAGTTCTTTAATGCGTTCCGCATTAAAGACCTTTTTTTTTTTTTTTTTTTTGGTCTTCAGTACCTGCATTGCTGGAAATCTGGCAACCCTGGTGGCAGCCCCCTTAATACAGAAGAGGTAATAAGAGATCTGGGGACCCAGGTAGATAGTAATCTCTCCTTTGACAATCATATTGCCAAAGGAGTTAGGAAATCCTTCTATGTGGCCCATCTAAGGGTTCGCATCTAGAAATAAAGAGGTTATAGTGCCCCTCTACCCATCAGACCCATCATAGAGTACAATGCCCCATTTGGGGTGTACCTCACAAGACACTTCCAACAGCTGGAAAGACCACAAAAGTACTTCACCAAGAGGATTACTGGCCTCAAACATATGTCTTATACAGCCCGACTGAAAAAACTCCGGCTGTACTCAGTGGCATATCCCTTACTCAGAGGTGATCTCTGCCTGACTTGCAAAGCCATGTCCAACTCAGAATTGATGGACATGCTCCACCTAAAGAAATCCAAGTCACTGCGAGCCACGAGCTAAACCTCGCCACAACAATAAATAGAACATGCTGGAGAGATAGATTCCTGTCACAGAGACTCCCCATGCTTTGGAACAAAATTCCAAACTACATTAGGCAGAGCTCCTCACTAACACTCTTCAAGAGAAACTTTGACGAGTGGATGGGTAACAGAAAATACACCCCTGGGATAATTTCATTGGCTCTGCTTGACAGAGGATCAGTTAATTACTCAATGGGGTGGTGAAAGCCGACACAATCTGGCTAGGCTTATAAATGCCCTTGGGCAGATAGCCTAGTACCTACCTATGAACCTATACTGTACAAAGCACCTGCAGCAATTGGAGAGACCTCAGAGGTTTCTAACAAAGATGATCAAGAGACTCCAGCATGTGTTGTACACAGATGGACTAAAGTCCCTGTCACTTTACTCTGTATTGCATAGACTTCTTAGGGGAGACTTATGCCTGGCTTAAGGAGCAATCTCAGACGCAAACCTGCATATCCGTAAATCAAATGGGACTAGGGCATCCATTCCAGGGACCTAAATATGGGCTGTGACTTAACTAGGATATGCTGGAGGGACAGCTTTATCTCCCAGCAACTGCAGTGTCTTTGGAATTTGCTACCTATTCATATGAAACAGAGCACCTCTATGACACTGTTCAAAAGGAACCTGGACGAGTATTTGGGACACTGTAAATTATTACTGGGAATAGTGCCCACAACTCTCCTGGACATGGGTAGCCATTATTAAATGCAATCGTGGGTATTAACTAACATTTCTATAGTAATACATTGGGATGAAATCGCTAGGCTTGAAATGACCTCCAGATCGACAGCTTAGTAATCTCCTATGGGCCTATCATCCTAAAAAAACACAGTAAAAAGCACTTTAAAACAAACACCATTCCAGCCCCAAAAAGTAAAATAAACAACTTTTAAAATGACAGGAAAAAGTGAGCTCTCATTTAAAAGTACAGTACAGTGCAGTCTCATGACACTTCACTAAAACAAACTTCTAGCTTAAAAATAACTTGCCTGACAACAAACATATTACTACACAAACAAATTGTGAAATGGAAGCTTTTCAAAGGGAATTTGTCTGTCCAACAAAGGAACAGCATAAGCTGACCATTGATTCTTGAAAACCCCTTTGGCAGCAGGAAAGCTCTGAAGGGCCTGGTGCCCATATCAGTCTGTTTAGTCAGCTCAGTTTGACTAATGGTTTGGGAGCATGGAAAGTACCCTGAAGCTTTGAAAGTTGGCCAGCTGATATATCCTGTGCAGGGTATAACCCATACAGTAAATGCTACTGCAGCAGTGATCAATATGATGAACATCTAGTATACACTAATACATCCACATTCTGTCATGCTGTGTGTGTGTACATAACCATGCACAAACTACACTATATAATCACATCCGCATTCAATTGTTCTGTGTGTACACATAACCATGCACATACTATAATATAACACCTCCACATTCAATCGTGCTGTGTGTACATAATCATGCACATACTACAATATACTAACGCCTCCACATTTAGTCATACCATGTGTACATAATGTACTACAATATACCAACTCACGTTTAGTCATGTTGTGTGTACATAACCACGCACATGCTACAATACACCAACACCTACACATTCAGCTATTCTGTGTGTATGTTTAACTATGTACATGTACTACACTATTAACTATTCATTCAGTTTTTACTGCATATAAGTGTTCATATATCCTGTTTTAATAACATTCTAGTAATCCTCACTGAATAAAATGATTCACGTTTTGAGCACTGATGCAGATAAGCAACATCTGAAGACTTACAAGTAAAATAACCTAGTGAACCATAACTTCTTTTGTTGACATAATAATAAAAACTGTTGGACCATCCCGTATAGATCTACAGTAACTATAATCCAAGCATTTACAATTTTCTTGCCTTTTTGTGAATATAACATTGTATTTTTCTTGAAATGATGACTGCATATTTGCATTTCACTTATTAATAAATTTTGGTTTGTCACCAAAATCTTAACTCTGGGAAGGCTTTAGTTTCCAGCCATCAATCTCAATTTTCTGTATATCATATGAATCCACAGTGCAAGACAGTAGCATCTCACTGCTTCTAATTACACCTACATTGGCTGATGTATCGACAAAAAAACTTAACCGATCACCAACTTAAAGAATGAAGTAAATGCGATGCATAGACTTTAATTGTTAAGTTTCTGTTTTTTATTGCATTAAGTCAATTTGGCCAAACAGCAGAGGTAATGAAACATTTTAAATGTGAAATAAAATGAAACAGCAGATCCTTTTTTAAATGTGTGTGTCCTGCCAAGACTGACAAATGTGATTAAGTTTAAATGTATACTTAAGTTCAACTTACGCATTAATTTCATGGGTGAAATCTGTTCATGTGACTTGGTCTTTATCAATTTAGTGTGTGTGATGATGTTAACTCGTTTGATGCAGTCTTTTTAACTTGGTATTTAAGCAGAAAACAATTAGTTTACTGATTAAAGGTTTTTCCATTAATGCCATGCTTGTGAACATTTTGTTTTTATTTTTGGGTAAATACTCTACATTATTATAGCACCAATTCTTTCTGTCATGCTGTGTGTGCAGTTAATTGTGTATGCAAACTGCAAAATACTAACACCTCTTCATTAAGTCATCCTGATTGTGTGTGTGTGTGTGTGTGTGTGTGTGTGTGTGCGCGCGCATGTGTGTGTACTGAACTGTCTAAGACACTACAGTAACATCTCTACATTTAGTCATCCTATGTGTGTACTTAATTGTGTGTGCATACTATACATATGTGTCCTTAACTAGTATTGTACATGTACTACACTGCACATTAGTGAGCTTAACTATGAACACATATTGCACAACACATCCCTGTGCCTAAGTATACATGCTGCTCTATACATATGTGTGCTTAACTATGATCACACCCTACAATATACATCTGTATGCATATGTACACATACTGCTCTAAACATCCATCTGTCTAGCTGTGTACACTTAGCTAAGTACTATATATTGGTGTGCTTGACTATGAACACATACTATACTATATTATCTGTGTGCTTAAGTATGTATATGTGCTACACTATATATCTATGTGCCTATGTATACATAACATACTCTACATATCTGTGCTTAACTATGAACATATAGTACACTATATTCCTGTATCTCTGCTATGTGGCACTGCAGCAGGCTGAACCAGCTCCCGCAGAGCAAGCAAACCTATATTAGCTGTTTACTCTCACACTTCCCTATAGATTCTTCAGGCATGGGTTATTAAATGCTCCCAGGTCATTTAGGTCTTGGTTAAGGCTTTAGTCCTCCATGCCATGGAGCTGGCAGGAAGCAGTCACATTTAAAGCAACTCATATTACACTGTGTTGTTCTTCAACTATTCTTTTCAGAAGCAGCTGATAATGTCTAAGCTCAGCAAAACTGCCCTAAAATGATATTCAACAAAAAAACAGGGAGATGTCACTCAAGTCCGGAGTTCTGTAATCTCATCCTATTTCTTTTGTTTCTGTACTCCCATGCTTTGTCTACACTATATCCCCCACCTAGCCAGCTTCTTTATTATATGCACTCCTCCCTTTTTATACCTCACAAAAGCCTCTGCCTTTCTTATAGTACTATTACAATTCCCTATCACTTTCCTGTAACACTACCTTCCATTTTACTTACCTGTCTCGCTGATAGTTTTTCTACAGTGTTGTAACCTGGGCCAGCCCGCTCCATTCGCCTTCGCTTCGCTCAAGCTCATTCCACTCCCCTACCCTACCCTACACCTATTCTCACCCCGTCACTTACATTTATTCCTATCTATGCTCCACACATCACCTTACTTCCACCAGTCAGACACTCATACATCATTCCTACCCACACCTACAACACATCAATAATTTACACTTACCACCACATACTAATTGCCTACCTCATCCTAAACTACCCTTCCTTATAACATCCCAAACTTCAAATTCCACTTAAACCTGCCTCTAACTTTCACATCTTTAAATTAATACCTCCATCTCCCACTACTATACTGTCAATAACATCTATTGTTTTACTCCTCTCCCTGTCTCTATCCTTCTACTACAACTAACCTCACTACAGAATATTTATATCATCCACTAACCTACAACCACTAATCCCCATAAAACTCAATCACCTACCAGCTTCTCTAACATATCCTATACCCTATATGCCACAGAATTAATTCTATGCTCTAAATTAATTTTTCCCACCCTCTCCCATCACTACAAGAACAACTCAACCTTAGCTCAACATTACCCACTAAAACCAAGACGACAATAGGAACTAAATTCTTTCCCACCCACAAACTCTAAGCTATCCCAGTGTGGAGACATACATCCCAACCCAGGCCCAAACACATCCCCTCAACCCCCCCCCCCCCAACTCCTACAAATCATTAAACTTCACTATTAACCTCCAAAGTATCAGTAACGAAATACCAGAATTCCAGTACTGGATAATTCACAACAAACCCAACATCATAGTAGCCACTGAGACATGTCTGAAGACCTATATTAAAGATTCAGAATTCCAACCCCCAGGTTTTGCCTAAGTCCTGACCGATCCTGTAAAAAAGGTGAAGGAGTGTAATATATCCTAACACTTTCTTCATTATATCATACACCAAGCTTATCCCACAATTCTGCTCAGCTGAAATAAGTCTCCTTCCTTAAAATGCAAAAACATCTGTATTATTATATTATACAATTCTCCTGGCAAAAATATTTCTATATTAGAGGAAATACTGTCATGGGCATCAAACAATATAGAAAACAAACCAATAATCCCAAGAGATGTCAATATCAATTGGCTAGACATCTCCCACCAAAATACCACCTCTAATATCAACCTATATACCTTCATCTGACCAATTAACGGCATAACTAGACCAAATAAAGGCAATAACAGTGGTACTATTCTGGGCTGGATATTAGTCTCTGACCCAAATAAGATTGCATCCACAGGAACTCTCCCCAGTACCATAACTGATCACCTATATGCCTTCATAGTTCAAAAAAACATCTCTTCACTTAGCAGACATCACTACAAACTAACCAGAGACCTGTCCCATTTCTGCCCCACTACATTTAATGACATCCTACTGTGTATCAATTGGAATTCATTGAAATTCCTTTCCTTAGGTGAAGCAGTTGTGTTCTTTAACTCTACATTTCTTAAGGTCCTAGACAGCCAAGCTCTGTTCATTCTAAAAAGGGTAAAAACTAATCACACTACCTGGCTAACAAAACCCTCTAAACAGCTAATGTCTGCAAGGGATAAGGCATGAAAACACTGGCAAAAAAACAAACTTACCAATGACCTGACAAATACAAACAACTCCGTAATCAAGTAAAGTGAATAGTCAGAAAAGACAAAAAAGATCACTACCTTACCCTACAAAACCTTCATAAACAAAACCCTAAAAAGTTCTGGAGTTCCATCAATTTTTTACTACAGCCTGGGTCAAATAACAATCCTTGTCCAAACCCTGACAAAACACCCACAGAAATAGCTACACTAACTCCTATTTCATTAATGCTATTGCCAGTCTAACTGCTTCCTTTTCTCCCAACCCATCCCCCCAACATATCCCTACTCCCACTTTCACCAAACTCTCTCTCTCTCCTATACCCACCAGCACAATAAAAAAGCTACTTCAAAAACTCAAACCTTGCTCCAATGCCCCAGACAACTTACCGCCTGAATTCCTACAAATCATCTCAAGTTCTACAGCCCTTCTAATCAGCATTCTTATTAACAGATATTTTCTAGAATCCTATATACCCAGCATTTGGAAAAGGAAATTCATTTTGTCTATACATAAAGGAGGCTCTAACACAGACTTCTCCAACTTCCGATCCATTGCTATCCTCTCACCCATCTCTAAGATCCTAGAAAAATTTATCCACACCCAGCTTCTTCACTACATACTTCACAACCAAAATCTTTCTCCCACTCAGCATGGATTTTGACCAGGTTATAGCACTTCTACAGCTCTAATATCCTTCTCTGACACAGTTAGCCAGACCTGAGATAATGGTAAAATTGTCTCCTCTTTTTTCTTAGACGTCTCCAAAGCCTTTGATACCATTTCCCATTCTCTCCTACTCACCAACATGTCTGACATGGGCATGAGCCCCCAATCTCTTGCCCAGTTCTCAAACTACCACTCAAACAGGCAACATGCTACCAAATGGCAAAAGTCACTCTCTCCCTTCCTCGATACAACTACAGGTATCCCACAAGGATCAATACTAGGGGCCCCCTTTGTTCAACATCTTTATTAATAACCTTCACACCTCTCTTACTCAAAGTACTGTCATCCAATATGCAGATGATTCCGCAATCATCTGTGCAGCCAACAGACTACTCCAGTTCGCACAAAACACCCTTACCACTACAGAAATATGGATGTCCAATAACCATTTTGCACTAAACCCTAACAAAACAAAACTTGTTCTTTTTCTACAAAAAAAATCCACCCCTCTAAATAAGGAAAATTTCACCATTCAACCCCAAAACAGCACAATTATTGAAGTCATACCATATACCAAACTGTTAGGAGTCATCATAGATGAAAACAAAACCTTTGACCTCCAAATTCAGACCAATACTTAAAAAAAAAAAAAAAAAAAAACTGGCAGCCCTCTACAGGCAAAAATACTTCTTCAGCTACTCTGCAAAACAATCTTTTGCCTCTTCTTGCCTACTACCCTCTCTTCTTTATGGTGCACCTCTCCTGACAAATATTCATGCCTCTCTCTCAAAGCCAAACTAGCTTCATGCTACAATAAAATTGCTAAATTTGTAACAAATATGCATTATTCTTCTTACCACTGCCCATCTCTGCACCAACTAAACTAGCTAGAACTACTGCACCATCAGTCACTTATTCAATTAACCACTGCTCAAAAATGTATTTATAAACCTTCAAACTGCCCTCGTCTTCCCTACTCACACAATATCATCCAAACAGACCCCTCTGATTCAATAACCAACCGTTTTTTGTTGTTGTTGTGTCTTTCAGCTTATCCCAGTTAGGGGTCACCACAGCGGAACTCCGGTCCGCTAATGTTTGGTAGTGGATTTTTACGTGCCGAGTTACCAGCCCTGATGCACAGCCTTCAACGAAGGCACGCCCATTCATGCATGCCTCCACACAGAAGACACTCTAGCTGAGAATCGAACGCAACATCTTGCTGTGAGGCGACAACGCTACCGCAGCACCACTCTTTCTAAATGTAGCAAAACCAACCCACAGAGCAGGACAAATGCGTTACTCTTTTACTGTAGCTAAACTATGGAATAATCTCCCACCCTCTATAAGATCCATCAGCAGTGCCTATCTCTAAGAAATTCCTGAAACAACACTTCACCTGTCATTGGCTGTGCAACTGGACTAACAATATAGTTCCTATAACTTGAGCCCCTTCTTCCTTTCGGCATTTAAACCTTCTCTTACAATTTAAACTTCTGGTATCTGGCCTATAACAAACTACCTACATTAACATCTTACATTTTACTTTGATTTCTCAACAAGCTCTTCCTGTCACTAACTGCATCCACTGCTAAACATATTGCTCTGAGCCAAAATCTAACTCTCTAAGGACTGGTCTTATATTGACCGATTGTATGCTGCTGTTACAGGGCTGTTTACTGTATGCTGCTGTACTGGATTGTACTTTGTAGGTTGCTGTATTGGATTGTACTATGTTGATCACATATAATGTATTGCTACATTGCTCACATGTAATGTATTGCTTTACAGTATATGTACAGTGTGTGCGCCACCTTATTACTTTCAGTATATGTATAATGTGTTGCCATACAATTCTGTGATTGTTCTGTGTAATAGTTGTACGATATCTGGAGCTTTTCTCCCGGGGCCTTCACTGAAAATGGGCTCACCTTGGCCCAGTGGACTATCCCGGTAAACAAATGCAAATAAATAAATAACTAAATGACTACAGAGAATAAACTGGTAGCCCCCTCAGAAACCAATTTCTCACATGAGAATAGTTTATATTAAATTCAAGTTCTGATTCCAGCATCAGCTCAGAGTAAATGTTAATGTAACAGTATTTAATTGCTTAGAATTTATTTTACATATTATAATGTTTTATGGAGAAGTACACAGAATATTGCCTGTGCTAACATTTAAGTTGTACTATTTGCCATACTAAAGCATGCATGCAAACTGGTTAAAGAACTTCATAGATTTGTATTGGGAAAAAAGGGGCACAAATTATACAGTAAACTATTACATTAAGAAATCTGGCAGTGTCAAGGGTATAGCCAAGCATACTTTTTGTATGTGAAGATATGCCCTTTCACATGAACTACTCATGTTTACACATGTGAAAGTTTTGTAACTGAAATACTGATGACATTGACAATTTGAGGAGGGTCTTTTTCCTCCCTGTTACCAGGCTGTACTACAGAACAGAATTCAGTACTGTGTCTGTGTACATCTACTTCTAATGTGGGGATGGAAGGATTTAGTAAGTACCTTCTACTTCATTTGTTGCTCACTTTCTTTCTTCTTATTAATGAAAAAGATCACTAGCAATGAAAAAAACATCTCTTTCTTTAATTAATTATTTCTGAATCTGCCAGGTCTGCATCATTCTACACAGTTTATGACATTACGTACCATCATAAAACAGTATACCATGAGTTAACAACGTAAAGCAAATGATGCTTGGGAAGATAATGGTAACGCTCATGATTAAAATGAACAGCTGTCCTCAGTAATAAATATTTTGGGAGGGCACAGATTTACATAACTTGTACTTGAACTAAATTCTACCTAATTTCTATTTCTCAAAAGTCTTCACTAACATATTTGATAACTTTATAGCACAAATGCAAAGCTTCTCCATTGCAAAAACACTTAACTGCTTCTTTGTATTCTAATATTAAACAGTTTTAGGATACAGTTAACCAGCATACCACTGCTTGTAAAAACTACATACACAGGCACACTGCTCATCCACCTAAGAGAACAGTAGTGACAGCTTAAAACAGCTTTGTGAAGGCCCAGTGGTTAATATAGTGGCTTGTGTGGTAACTGCAACAAGTGGTAGCTATACTGTTATATGGACAGTTCTACAGTGTCTACAGTATTATGACATCAACCAGTTTAGGAACTAGTGTAAATATTAAGCCACAGGTAAACGACGTTTGAGTATTACAGTAGCGCATCAAGTTACCCGGTAACAAATGGGTAACCTGCAAGATCTGTACACAACTTAAAGACTTATGTTGGAAAAATAAAACAATATTTAGATTTTTTTTCAGCACAGACATCTACAGAACTCTTACTGAGTAAACACATCAGAATTGGACCTGGACTGTAAAAAGAAGAGTCATAGTGGGACTGTACAACAGAACCAACGTCTACAAAAGTTTTAACATGACAAGCATGCAAGGGACACAGCATGCAGAGAAAAGGATTCAGTGCATCCTTGTGGTACCACTTACTGAGATCCAAAGTGGATCTAAGAATTATGATTGAGAAAATGGTTCCATTTTCATAACATGTGCAATAAAATTATTCAGGGCTTTCCAATAGGATGCATTTATATCAGCTAAGATGTAATGCAGTAATGTCATAACAGGACTGCATCTCTAGGTGGACTGAATTATTATTATGCAGACTGGGACAGTGACTGTGTAAATGGAGCAAATGAAGTAGCATGATTCTGTTTACAGTCATACGTTTTCTCCATTTGTACTCCAAACTGTCATATGTACATCATACTGATATACCAGGGAGCACTGAACCAGTGCCAGTACAAAAGACTAAACACCTCAACATCTGGCCTACTAACCAGTGAAGGGCTGACAATCGGTCAGAGCCTCTATATGTATGGGACTGTTTGAAGCTTTCTCATCAATGGACTTTGTGGACAGCAGAATTCCTTTTTGTCTAAGTCTGTTTTTAGTGGGTTTGAGCTGAAAAGGGGCAAAGTGTGGTATGTTGAATAGCACACACAGCTCTGCAAAAGTGAGCCCGCACTCTGCTATGCAAATTAACTGCTGATGTATGCTACAGTTAGTCTATGCTCAGCCTATGCGTGCGATAAAGTGGCTTCAAGTGTGTCCTGGTCTCTGCCTGACTGTTTCAAATATATTTCACAATCTTGCACTGTACTAAATACATTTTGCATTAAAACTAACATGCACATAATTGAAAAAATACATCAGCTCAACAAGTTTGTCTCATTGTCATTACATTTGTGCAGTTGTGTTTTTGCTAAAGATCATCACTAGACTGCTATAATACTAAGCTACAAGCCATCCGCCTCTCTACTACTCATTATGAAATAAGATGCATCCAAGGATGTATTTACAAAAGGCACACTGAAAATATATTAAAATGCATTGGTATTATGTATTTATATTTGTTTTGAACATTCAGGTGCTATCAAATGTAAAAAGGGAAGTGCAATATTTTAAAAAGTGCAACACTTTAAAAGTATAATACTTTACAAGTCTGTTTGATGTTTATTGAAGCACAGTTCACTTTAAATACTGGTTTAGTAGCATCACAATTATTTAACTGTTAAAGTGATTAATTGGAAAAGAGAGGTGCATATATAGGGACACATTTGTGATGTTAAAATGTTCCAGCAGAAGGCAAGAAGCTGAGGTACCAGAACGTGTTAATAGAGAAGTTCTTGTGTCCAGAAGTGGTGTTCCTGTTCAGGCTTATATGTGTTTATTTGGAGATACTTATTTGTTTTGATGTGTGTGAAAATTCTCTACTACTCAGCTTCAGCAGCAATTAATTTAAACAGCACAATGAAGGTATTTTTTCGATACTACACTACAGGTTTTTACAGAATGTTACCAGTAAATGATTCAGGTTTAAACAGAAAAGAAAAATGTAGATTTGTAAATTCTCGAGTAATGAAGCATCGACATGGAATACAAAGACTTGAGAAAAAGATCAGACTACTGGCCAGCATAAATTTAGTAAAGTAAGTTTTATGATGGTATGCAATTACCCGCCAAATTTTCTACAGAAAGAAACAGATAGTGAAAGCAAACAGAATAGGGCAAAACATATGCCATTACAAGTGAAGCTGGCAAGTTATAATGTTTTCATTTTCCACCAGGTGGCGATGCATACTTTGTGAAGGACTGACAATCTTATGTGCTATCAACTCTGAAGATATCTCATTTAGTCAAAACGTCTTTACTGTTTTTCAAAATTCAGGCTGTTTACAGCAGAGAATGACAATTTCTGCAAGCCCTAAATCATATGCTGCCCCTAAAACATATACAGAATATGCCTGATTCACATTCTTACTTTCAGTGATGTAAACAAAGCAACTGTAATGAAAATTAACCACGAGCAAATATGGGATAGCCATTTTTTTCATTTACATCATAGTCACGTTGTGTCAGAAGGATGTTAAGGGTAAAACTGCAATAAGTGACAATGTAATGTGGAAAAGAACTAGCATACACTGAGAAGCAAAGAGGTGGAGTGTCTCGCTCATAAATACGAACCAATGTGAACAGAAACAGTAAAATTGAAATAGTGCTCTTTAAACATTTATTAATGCCTTGAGCATTTCTCAGAGAAGAGTGGGAATATTTGCACCATAAAACAGGCACAGACTTACATAAGTATGGCAATCACGTGACTGGAATTACCTCAAAGGAACAGTTATGTTAACACAGAGTGGTACTTTACCGCACGTTTGTATGATGTACCTATGTTACAGTTTGAAATGCTTAAATAACTTGGGAGTGTAATATTTTTGTCACTATTGACTAGTATTCTCCTAGCATTCCTGCCATCATTTTTGTCAGGCAATCTAGAGAAGCTTAGTCATTTTTTTTTAAAGTGTTTAGCAATATTATACTATATCTTATGACCTGGCCACATAGCTGATGCAGAAAAGCCACTTCTTTTTCCCACTAACATAAGCAGGTTTTAGTTTATTTTCTTGACTACTCATAATATAGTACATTGAATGGAATCCACGGTGCCTGCATATAACTGTATGCTTTTTATGTCTCAGAACCCATTTGGAAATATTTTATTTTTAGGCTTAGTTCATATCCTGCTTGAACAGACTATATTCTGCTTGAACTGTCTCACCTTGAATGTTTTAATACTATTGCTTGAACTGTAGCTTACCCTGACTGTTTTATTATTACTGCTTGAACTGTGTCTTATCCTGTTTGTTTTAACAATACAGCACATCACTCATACTTATTCTTTTTTATCTTTCACATTTTTTTTTCCAGCTCACTACCTCCTATCCTGCACTAAGGGACCTGTCTGATCTCCAAGGATCCCCTCCTGTTAATTTCTAGCCATCCCACCATTGAATTGAGAATTTCTACTACCCCAGTACTGTTTTTCTCCCAGTCTTAAAGGGTTTCAGAAAGTACGTTCCACCCTGGTCCTTCATTAAGATACTTGTATTCACTGTAATTTATCTAAGTATACAAAGTATTATAGCCACTGAGTCAGGAAGCCAGCAGCTAGACTCCTCGCTATCCCTGTAGCAGCTTCTAAACTTGCCCCCACCCCTGAACCCACTATCTGAACTACGTCTATTAGCTATCTATATTATATTTACCTTGTAGTTTTCTGCTCTCTGACCAACAGGTAGCACCCTATCTATCTGTTAGCTAATACTCTCTCCTCCATTTTCACAGGTATCTCTGAATACTCTCACAATTTGTATCCCTTGACTAGTTGATTATCTCCCTGCGGCATCTCACTGTTCTTATCCTTTCTCCTCCCACCTTCTAGCTATACTTCTTTTTCCTCCTTCCACTCCACTATCCTTCTCTATCTTACACCTGTTGTATCACACTGTACTTATCTGTAAATATTTGCACTGCCTCAGACATCTGCTGCTCTCACATTGTCTCTGTACAATCTTGACCTGTTAGCTGAGCAACACTACGCTCAGCTAATAAACGTCTAGTCTCAACTACTAAACCTAACAACAGAGCTGGGGACTCACTTTTCTCTAATACAGTGGGAAAAAGCTGGAACCAGCTTCCAAGTGAACTTTTGACTCTTTCTTCTACACTGCTTTTCAAAAAACGCCTTAAAGAATACCTTAAAACACATTGGCTTTGTCCCTGCTCTAACCCTGACTAATACTTTTCTCCTCAATCATGCTCTCCTCATACTTTGCTAACCTTTTGTACAGGGATGCTGACCTGAACTAACCAGTTATTTAACATCCCACTAGTATCTAACAAGTTTCCCTTTTTACTACTTTATAAGAATCTTTATATTAGCTTTACAAAAAAAAATGGACTCTGTATAAGTTTTTCCATATTTAGAATCTCAACAATGTTCTACTATTATCTTATTACTGTATAAATTGTATGTTTTGCTGTAAGTTATGTTGTTGCCTTTGCTTGGAACTTTTCTCCCTGGGCCTCTACTGAAAATGGACATGCATCCAGTTAGACCAGCCCGGTCAACAAATGTAAAATAAATAAAAATAAATAAAATAAATAAAAGCAAAACAGTATCAGTCTAATTAAACAGGAAAGCAGTTAAACATGCAAACACAATCAGAAATGTGTCATAAAGGAGGGAAGTACTGATGCAAACAATCAAGCTCTCTATCAAGATGATGCCTCTTTAGCTTGCTATAGCTGATGCCCATTTATTTTGTTACCCAAGTAAATGGTCGGCACTATGACTCCTTTTCAGCCATGAGCCACGCTAAATGCTAGAATGAAAAAATACAGAAAACATGACATGACCTTCCACACTGTCACACGAAGGCAGTTATTTAGCTATTAAAACTTCTTTGAGGATGATAAAGTTTTGCTTTTCTGCTGTTTACCTGAATATTCAAATTAACTAGCATCCATTTCAAAGCATCTATTACTGGTGGAAAGCTACAATGCTCCGTATTAATTTTTGAAATGATATTGCAAAACACGGCACTGAAGTGAGACTGGAGGTGCACTTTTACAGAATAAGTCTTAGGCTGATAAAGACTCTGCATTTCCAGAAGATTCTCCTTTATACAACATAGATGGTGAGAAGACATTTTCATGCAAATGAGGAAACTAATCAGAAGTCCAGTACTGCAGATGCCGAAGACAATACATCAAGAGTCCTGGTAGCCATACAATCATTCATAGGGTAAACCAAGGTGCTGCAATTGTAACAATTCATCATGAGGCATCTGCATCTTATACTGATTTTTTTATACAAATATGGATGAGACAGGAGCCTAATATAATATGGTAAACAAAAGAAGTGATAGGACAAGAGCCCACCAAGCATCTGATAAACAAAGGGGATGGGGTGACAATACTACATTCAGTGAGTCCTCTGAACAACCACATTTCTAAATCAAGTTTATTACATTTTTGCCCCTAATTAACCATTAAGCCAGCATGGATCTACCTCATAAATAGAGAGAGAAGAGTCTTAGACATTGAAAGGTAATGTGATCCTAATATTATAGCGCCTCTTAATATAATCTTAATTTAGAAAATCTCAGCAGTCTACATGGAGATGACAGTCACTTTTCAGGTGACAGAAACCTTACTCTGAAGTGTGAACTGCATTCCAGGAACAGCGGGATGAAATGAAGCAGTTTGTTGCTGCTACTCTGGTCACTGAGAGAAGGAAAGGAGCCCATGTACTGAACCTTGGGGTGCCCTACTTAATGGATACAAAGTAGAGGAGGCAGTCAAATAATGTTTAATTTAAAACCACCAGATAAAGAGCTGGGGCATAGTAAAGTGTCAGGGTAATTTTAACATTACAGGCAGGAAGTCATGGCCGCAAAAGTTGAAGTCTTTCAAGAGTAAAGCTATAGCTTTAAATCAATCTTGGCTCCGAGTCCTACCATATTTGTGGACTCAATCAGTTGATTCTTCCTATACAGTCAAGTCTTTGATTCTTTGGTCACTGAACTCCCTGACTAATGAAGTTCTAAAGCCATTTAGCTGGGATCTCTTACAAGTCAACACACAACTTGCAGACTGTATAATCAATGACTTGAATGCATAGAAAAACAAACCTGCATGTGAAAAACCTCAAAATCATTTTCCCATTTTACTGACTTTGTCCAGTCTTGCACAAGATTGAGAACACAAATGTCCTACAAAGGTAGAAAAAGGGTAGTCACACCTAGTGCAATCTCACTGTACACCACACAATTAAAAACAATCAGGAATGGTTGGGGAGATTATATCCAATGAGTCTTCTTTCATTACATAAAAGATATCCCTTCCAACTTCCTATTTAAAGGTCAGGTAGTGGAGGATCTGAGTAGTGTATCTGGAGAATCATGGGGTCTATTCCAACATCTGTTTATCTATACATAAATACATGCAATGGTTAACTGGGTTGTGGTCTATTCCAAGAATTATTTTCAGCTATAACCGGGCTATGGCCATAACAGAATCAGCACATACACCCATTAGTACAGAAGGACTGTACATATTACTAAATATGTGAACTAAGCAGCAGAAACATAGTACATTCTGCAAAGCATGTTAGACCTTGATTATGATAATAGTTAATTTGTTTACATTAGCAGACATTTGGCCAGATTAACTTTTAATTGAGGTGGCATGCAATAACACCAAATGTGCACTGTGCACACTATGTACAAGGCTGTACTGCCCACCTTTCTAATGTTACACACACACACACACACAAACACTGCAGTCATAGTGGGAGCACCTCCACACCCTGCTATGGAAAAGCCATTCCATTCAGTAACCCACATCCTACTCCCAGATGAGACAGCAGTCCTCCAGATACTTCATGCTTTATCCTTCCAACAATCCTTCTGACACTGAAAAAAATAACCACCAGCTAGTAAACCAACATACTGACACTCCAGACCTGCTCCAAAACCTGGGATATAAACAATGCAGGACAGGTGCCTGTATGCAAGCAAAAAGGTGGGGTGCACATAATAACTGCTCTAGTCTTATAGTCACAGCTGCAATCTAGAGCACTAAAAACATGGTCAAATAGTAAAATGAAAATGTCAGTGCCATATACATGCCTGAAGCCATGCTATTTTGAAGAATATCATAGAAACCTTAGTTGTAGGTACGTCAACAGTTAAAGGATCTTGACAAAAGAAATAAGCAACAATAGGCTGGCCACGATGGTGCAGCGGTTAGCGTTGTCACCTCACAGCAAGAGGTTCCCTGGGCTGGGGTGCCTTCTGTGTGGAGTCTGCATGTCCTCCCTGTGGTTGCGTAGGTTTCCTCAGGGTGCTCCGGTTTCCACCCACATCCCAAAGACATGCTGTAGGTGGATTGGGCACTCTAAATTGGCCCTAGGTGTGAGTGCATGCATGTGTGTGTGTGCCTTCTGTGGAAGGTTGGGTGCCGGGGATGGCAACTCGACACTGTAAAACTCCACTGCCAGTCATGAGCAGACAGGTGATCTGCTGTGGCGACCTCTCATCGGGAAAAGCCGAAAGAAGAAGTAGTAATTTAAAATTCTCCATAAACTTTCTAGGACATTCTCTTATGTAATGTATCAAAGTTACAAAAAAGTTTTCCTTTGCATGGACAACTTCTTCTCTGTCAACCATTTTGATGGAGGTGGCTGCAAGACAGTAGTTACCACAGAGTCACTGCACTGCAGTTTAAGGCTAACTATCCTTGGGATACGAACAAAACTAGTTTCAGCCAATCAGGAAGGAGAATGTTTATGTCACAATCCAAATCTCAAAGTGACATGCAAGTTAACAGACTTGACAACCCGTGTGTAACAATTATGAAGCCTTCTTAGAATTGTATCTAGTCATCATGCTAGATTACACATCATTAAGCGATAATTCACAATATTAGTGAAATGGAGGCTTTTTTTATAGTGAAAGGGACTGATGTGAAATCTGACTGCTTTTGTATTGGCTGATTCTCTCCTGTCTAGTTATAGCTGAACTTAAATGGAAGCAAAATGGAAGCAAACTTCAATAAAATGTTATTTATTTAGAAACACATCAGTTATATATGACTGGGACATCATTTTTTTAGAAAAGGTGTGGACGTGCACCTTAAATGTTAATTAGACACTGTGGCGAACTGCATATTTAGGGGTGTTAAGTAGGGGGTTTACTTTGAAGATATCCTCCCAGGTGAAAGTTAACCATAATGCCTTCTACAGCCAAGTCAGAAACCTTAACGGCAGCACACATCAATATGATAAACTGGTGGTTAATGGTGCCACATTCAAAGAACCTAGAGATATAGTGAACCTGTTATCAGATAAACTCAGTTCCAACTCTACTCCCCTCTCACCTCCAACCATCATAATACCCTCAAACATAAACCCTACAGCTATAACTAGGGAGCATGTACTGGCTGCACTCACTAATACCAAGAAAACTGCCTCAATGGACCCCAATAATATACGAACTATCATGACCCTTGGAATCATTACTTTAACTATAGTGTTAAAACAGGCTTTACGCCATGTGAATGGAGAACTGTATCAATCACCCCCCCTTCATAAGGGACAGCCTTCAACAGATCCTGGAAAATATAAACCCATTAGTCTGACTAGTTGTATTTGCAAAGCCATGGAAAGAATTATCAAGGAAATTATCAAAAAGGGCATTGGAGACCTCCAGGTACTGGATCCATCATAGTTTGGCTTTGTCAGAGGAAGGTCGTGCTTACTAAAGCTGGTGGAAGTCTTTGAGAACAAAACCAAGGAAATGGATATGGAGAAAACTGTGCATACTGCCTACCTAGATCTGGCTAAAGCATTTGATATGATACCCTACTTGAACACTGTCAACGGACTTACAGCACTAGGTATACACCCTTTATAACATCCTGGATAGCTACCTGGTTCAATGATAAAACCCAGGAAGTTAGAAATGGTGAGGCCACCTCCACAAAGAGGCCAGTCACCAGTGGAGTCCTCCAATGCTCTGTGCTAGGCCCACTCTTCTTTGGCATCTACTTCTCAGATGTTGAAACGAATGTGACCAATAGCAGTGCAAGCAAAGTCTGTGTTTACGGTTGGTACGGGAAGTGCTGGGTTTGATGGGATCACGGATTTTATTTCACTGCTACCTTCCTCCTTTCATGATGAAGTTATATATGCTGTTCTTAGAGTAAGTTACTTTAAAATGCTAATGTTAAAAAATGACTTGCAAAGTACACAGTTTTCGTTTCATAGAAAACACAACAGATATACTGCAAATTAACACTGAGATCTTTTAAGTTGTTTTTTTTTTAAATGTAAGATTATGGGGTAAAATTTGCAATGTCAATATCAGTGAGAAAGTTAATTTTTTAAGTATGCATCATATGATAAAATGATATTGTATTCCTAATGTATACCACATTTCTGAAAAGTAAAATAATGTCTGATTTCTTAAGGGTGCACCAGCCCAGATGCCTCATTGATGTTAATGTTTAAATTTAGTCATAAACCCACAGGCTAAGGTAACAATAAGCAGTATTGAATAGTCCACCACAATGTTGAAAAAGACGAACATTTATTCTGGAAGCGCTTTCACAATACATCAATATTGCTTCATCAAACATTATTATTGTTACCTTAGCCTGTGGGTTTCTGACTGGATTTATTCTTTGGGTCCTGCTTGCTGCAAGGGAAGTGTTTTGAATGTTTAAATTTAATTGAGGTTTAAGATGGAAATACACTAACACACGTTTTAACTTGTTTATAATTGACTTGAACAAATCAGTGATCATACAAAATAGCCTCACAGGGAAAGTGTGTTGGGGGGCACTACTCAGATGTAGTGTGGTAAGTCTGCTGTCAGTTAACCATTTAATTTGGGAGACTGAATGACTACAAGATGTAAAACATTGGTTAAAATATTTGGATTAACACACAGGTTAGTAATCGTAAATTTGTCATCAGCAGGACTAGAACTAAAAACATGCAGACTACTGACATACTTTGTTTTTTGATAAATAGACAGTCTGTCAGGAATTTCTGCACAGGAATGGGCCTGGGCCATTCAGGATATCAGGCAGTCTGAATCTTGCTGCATTATCAGGTCTTCTGATTTACTGGTCACATGGGAGATGGGTGAAATGCAACAGTGGCTGAAATCGGACCGCCAGAACAGAAAGCCAAGTATTCTTCCTGTGGTGGGCAAATTCCTCAAACAATCTGCAGATGAATGCACCACTGTAAGCACTAGATCCGAGGTCACTCCATATCCAGCTGACCTCTTTAACAGTCCATTGTCAGTCTTGTTCCCTAACTGACTATACATCACTGACCATCTCACACACAACCATTTGCCTTACTGTTCTACATCACATGTTTATTTTTTTGTGTAATTAGTTTACCCCAAAACACCTTTAACTATAATGGTCCTGAAAAAGTCATGATATTAGTGATCAGAAACGTAAACAGCTGGAGGAGTGAATTATCAATGGTCCATTTACCTTGTTGAAATGACATGGCTGTGAAGATCATATGCAGTAGTCTTTCTTATTTCTAACACTAAAAACAGAAGTGGCAAACTTTGTTTATGTTTACTGTGACAGCAAGGCAGGCAGTAGTTAAGGTTTCTGCAGGATACACAGTTCAGTCCTCACTTCCTGTTAATGTCTGTGCAGGGTTTGCACATTCTTACTGTATATGTATGGATTTTCTGTAGGTATTCAAGCTGATTTGCACCTCCCCATAAAAGCTGGTTCACTGGCTATTATAAACTCACAGACACACACACACACACATATATATATATATATATATATATATATGTATATATGCACCTGAGAAAAATTCAACAATTTTCCTTTTGAACAATAAATAATCTTAATGAAAAGAATGCAAGTAACCCAATTGTAAATAACCCAGACCAATAAATCATGAACAGAGACTATCTGCATCACAGAACTCTTTGGGAAAAGGTGTTTTGTAAGGTAACATCTAGGGCTTGGGTTAGGGTTAGCACACATAAGTAAGAGTACCGCAGGAATAATACTAAAACAGACTGTAACTTCAGTGCCTAAACTAAGGCTGGAAATGTTTGTATCTGAAAAGAAAGTACACAGTTTAAAACAATTCAGCAACACTCCCATACAATAATAATTTGCAGTGTATTTACTAACTAGCTATGTTTCTGAAAAGCTACAAAATCCGATTGAAAATAATCTGATAATTCTTTAAATGCCATGTTTTCTGTTGTGAGATACTTTCCGCTGTGTGTGACATAATTTACAGAAAGTCACTGAAAGGAACTAATTACAAGATAAACCATAAAATGTGGAAAATACAAATTAGCAAAAACAAAATTCAGAATCACAAAGGCTTATAAAACAGGAATTTTTGGCCCATGCAGATCACTAAAGTTTATAAAATAGAGGAGTTTTGGCCCAATACAGGGCCCCTTTTTCTGCAAATCGTACAAATTAGAAGATAAAGAAATTATGAAAGGGGCATAAACAAAAGTTTAGTTTTTTTGTGAATGAATGCAACCAGACCTTTCATGTTAATCTTGTGTTTTAAGGAATGGTTTCATATTAATGCTTAAGGCTGTTTGGAAAATTATCATCCTATTATTACAGAAATGTTCACATATTCTAGACTTAAATGTTCTTTCATTCACAATGAAAAAAATGTTATAGGTTCATAATACTTTAATTGTAATCCATAAATCATTACAGTAAAGAAACGCAATACAAGAGTATCAGTAAAAGGAATACCAACAAAATAAATCCAAAAGATTGACTTCTTCAATAAAGAGACCTGAAATAATGCGACAGAGTGCAATGTCAAACTACTGTAAAAAAGAAATGAAAATTTCAAAAGGAATAAAATTAAAATAAAATGTATAATTGGGGGGGGGTGCCACCCATTCATCCCCCTACAGCTTCACTGTGTATATGTTTGTGTGTGTGTGTATTCTAACTCTCTCTCTCTCTCTCTATATATATATATATATATATATATATATATATATATAAACATATATACACATACACACACACACACACACACACACACAAAGAGAGGGAATTTTTGTTTGTGGACATGTATACATACAGTGATATGCTGAGTTCAAAAAAAGGAAGATGTGCCTTTCAATGTGTCTTGCATCCTTATAGGTTACATAGGTAAGTAATAGGCTGGCTGCTCTTATGGACCATTTTAAGACTATCCAGTTTCCCTTGGTGATACACCTGTATCTTTTGCTTGTGAGGTAAACACTTTAACCATTATGCTAGCTCTCCCCTTTTTAACTAATATGCCATCCTGGGTATTAAAGTCCATTTATCCCTCTGCCTATCTCAGGAGCACTATTTGAACATATTACTATGGACATCAAGGGCCACTAATAAATCTTGCAATGGGTATCAATATGTACTACGGATTAAGCTATAAAATTTTATGAAGCAGCGCTATTATGCGAGGCTAATGCTAAGGCTACTGCCACTGAACTGGTATTTTTTTCTTCATTGTGGATATCCCTTAAGAGACACTTACTGACAAAGGCATACCCTTTATATCAAGGGTACCTAATCAGCTTTCAGTGTTTCAGTGTCAAAGAGCAGAATACACCAGTCCACAGTCTGACAGTTCATCAGACAGGATTAATAAAACACTGAAGCCCGTACTAAGGAAAGTTAATGACAGTTAGTGGAAGAACTGGGACCAGTTGTTACTCTACTTACTGTTTCAATAAGACAGGTGCCACAGGCTTCAGCTGGGTCTCCCCATTTGTACTCCAGTATGGTTGGCATCCTGAAGTACTGTTCAACATTACTAAGGAACCTTGGAAGAAGAAAAGACACCATTATAAAGTGTCAGTTTGCAGGACAGATTGAAGCTGGTTATGTCTAGCAGGAAGTACAGGAGGGGCAACAGAGAGATCACAAACACAATACTGTATCTGGAGTGTTTAACCCAGGAGATCACACATTAGAATTTGTGTCTTCATGGAAAACAAATTTCCGGTTAAGTGGCAAGTGCTATCTGAGGTGAATGAAATAATAATTCTATTAAACTACAATGACAGATAACTGGGAAAAATAAATATAGAGCAAATTTATCACACTAATGTATCATAGTCATGAAAATCAATAAAAATATATGCAGTGAATTTGCAAGATAAAAATTCATACAGAAGAGACCAGAAGATCTCTACCTGAAGTGCAGTTCAGGTACCTTTGTCAACAGAACAAACACAGGAACTAAAAGAATTTATCTTAAGACATAAAAGAGTATTTTCAGAAATCCTAGACAAACTAAACTGACATCACATAAAACAACCTCAAAATCTGGAAATGATGTTAAAATGAGAAGTTAAACAGTACCAGGGGAGCACCCTGTGTGCAAAAAGTTAAGCAATGCAGAAAGGAGGCACACCACAGCAGAGAGTGTTGTGCTATAAAATGGGCCTTCTATTCCTTCAAGTACTGTTTCATAGGTAGGCACTTCTGTTTGGCAACTGCTCACTTCCCACCGTAGTGGATGAGTAGACAAAGTGACAGGAGCACAAAGGTGTGCAGGAGGGCACTGGGGATTTTTGATTGGTCCATATGCCGCGATATACGAGCCAATCAAAACCTCTTCTGTTCAATGCGGAACATCAAGCAGTTCCGCATTAAACAGAGCTCCGCTTTTGATTGGCTCGCATACCGGTATAAGAGCCAATCAAAAACGCGCACAGTGGACCCTCTTCTGTTCAATGCGGAACATCAAGCAGTTCCACATTGAACAGAGCTCGTTTTTTGATTGGCTCGTATATGAGCCATCAAAAACAAAAAAAAAAAAACAAAGTGGAGGAAAGACTCCAAAATAGGGATGTCAGGCTTTTGATAACTCTGAGATTTATCCGGGTTTTAAAACCCAGACAAGTTGCAGAATTTTCAAAAACCGCCCAGCCAGGAGCCCAAAAAAGAGGACGTGTCTGGGGAAACCCGGACGTATGGTAACCTTATCCAAAACCTCTGGGTTTGAACTGAGAGATTAGTTGTTATATTTTAAAGTTGGAAAAGGTGTAATTGCCTTTACATGTGTCTTAGAAATGAAAAATTCTCCACAGTGATAGTTAGGAAATCTATGCATTAGCCCAGTTAACAAGGCACTGCATGCCAAGGGTTCAGGCTGTTAGTGAGATATTTCCCTGGGGGTACATTGGCTTGGGGACATATGGCTGAAGTGAAATTCAGCTGTAGAGACATATGCATGTCACAGTTTCACTGTGGGCACAGTCCAATGTCATTTAACTTATTACAGCTTCTCTTCAGGTGCATCTGCAGTTGCATCCCAATGTTGCCTCTACACATCTAATGTTAGTAATTTATATTTATGCTATATACAAGCTATTTAAATATTTTATCCTAAATCTTATGTTTTGGGCAACACAACTGCACTGATATTTCAGCTCTGTGTAGAGGTGCTTAAAGTACTGTTCATTTACTATGTATTTATATTGTCATAATTTTCCTATTTTTCTAAATATCTCAACAACCAAGCAACACAGCTGATTAGCTTTATATGAAAGCTCACAGATGGGTAAACAAAATGTTGCTGACTGTATATGTGTAGCTTGAGTGATTACTGAAATATTAGAAGTTGTTTACAAAATATTACACAATTAATATTTACTGTGCTTTATTATGACTTACAAAATTCATTTTAAGACCCAGAATCTAATGAACACTGCCACTGTAAAGATTGGGTTGTGCTTAACAGCTTACAATATATGCTTCTTTAGTAACCCTTAAGGCTCCATAGATACAATAATTTGTTTGAAATGCAAGGCCGTATCGTGATTTTTGTCAGAATGCTCAGGATGCAGACATTGGTAGTTAAGAGTACAAACCTCCAGAGCTCCAGTGGAGTGAAAGAAATAAACTGTTCTGTGCTTATTTATTTTTCTACTTTCCCATTGCTCATCTGTAAACAGCCATTTTGGCCAAGTATGGTGGCCATCTTAAGTGTTATAGTTATTATGGTGAGAAGAGGCTAACTGCTGTCATTTGTAAGTCACTGAGCACTTTAGTCTCTAATTAGTGTTGTTTCTGGCTGGTGCCTACTGTTAGTCAAATTTACTGTGATAAGTACTGCTTAAAGTAGGCCCAGCAGAGGCATAGTAGTGGCAGTGTGTGCATTTTTCATTCATTCTACCATGCCACTCTCCTTCAGATTGCAAAGTGCAGATTTTACAATTGGCTAAACTAACTTGTGCAGATCTGCACTTGTTTGCGCTGATCACCTACTAGCAGTGGTAGTGGTAATGTACACTGTGTGTATCCCTGTTAGTTCCTCAGTTACTTCTGTATTATTCAGATAATAGTACATCAGAAATCTCTAAACCTTCACATGACTCTCAGATCCAAATAGCTACCACTGTTGTATGAGCTCTCAACCCTCCCCCTAGCTCTGTCTTAAAAAAAACTTGCAAGGGAAGCACTGGACATTATACAAGGTCAACAAAGCAGTTCCCCATCTACTGCCAACCTTCTAGCATGTGGTACCCAAATGCAGTGTGGGTAACAGCCTCATGCTCACTGATAACCAACTTCTGACCAGCACAGTAAACTCTGTGAGAACTATAATTACCTTGCAAATATGGAGGCATTCCTCTCCCTCTCTAAAACTACAGTATGCAATGAGCATCACATAGATACATTACCACCCAAACCAATGCAACATTTTAAATAGTTGATATCAAAATGTCGTACACTGATGCCATTAAAACATCCCTACAAAAGCCTCCAAGAACTTAATATGGTTTACTTTTACATAAATGCAAGTCTGCTATGTCATAAGTGATAATTCAATACAGCTGTTTAAAAAAAGGCTCCAAGAATTAGTAAGAATAGGCACCACTGTAAACCCACTAGTTAACCTGTTTCACACACACCTACTTAATCAAGTCATCCACAAATTGATTACTTATACACTATGTTTTGATGAACATATTTCAGTACCTCAGTTGTTATGCTGATTCCACACTCACCAGGCTGGACAAAGACATGGGTACAACCAGCTACCTTTCAGGTGCCAGGATGTTAGTTTTTTCTAGGGCCCTCAGAACCCTTTACCTGAGTAGGTATGATAACTATGACTTGGTAGTAGTCCACGTGGGAGTAAACAATCTGCTGCACAAACTCTGAGGGACACACAAAGATACATGCTGGCATTTGACATGCACTGACACATGGTTTAAGTGTAAGGAAAGGACAGGTTCTGTATCTGGACCATGTCCAGGTAAGTGCACTGACACATAGTTGAAATATAAAGAAAGGACAGGTTCTGCATCTAGACCATGTGCATGTAAGTGCACTGACACGTTGTTTAAGTGTTAGGAAAGGACAGGTTTTGTGCCTACCACGTCAGAAACTTCACTGGTGTAGGGACCATATCCCATCTAGCATGATGTCTACAGACCCCAATATGAAACTCTTGGAACTCCACTTCATCATCAATAAAGTCTGTTTCTAATTTATAGTCTACTAAATGCCCCCAGATAATCATACACAAGTCCTAGCAGCTTTTGATAAAATTCTTATAAGCAATATCTCTGTAATTCTTGATGACTTCAATTCTCACTCCACAGAGATTTTTGGAGTAAATAAACAAAAACTCCCTAGATCAAATTATCCTCACACCCAACACAGGCCGAGGCATTCTCGAGCTGATCCTTACTAATACTGACTACATCTGTTCCATCCCCTTAACCTCCCCATCACCAGTTAAGTCAGATCACCAATATGACATTTGTTCTCAAAACTTCCATTTCCCCTATAACCAGTACCACCCTTTCTAAAGGCTACAAAAAGGTAAACATTATTCTTCCAAGACATTACCTCAGTTAGCTTTGAATCTACTAATGGTTTTATGCATTGATCTAACAGTCCCTCCTGGAGCCACATATAATGGGAAATTTAAAAATAAACCCACTTGTTGGTCAGTTGACAAATTTTATAAAAGAGAAAAAAAAGATCTCCTGAAAACATAAAATAAGACTAGAAATCATCATTCTAAGAAGAGTGTAAAAGAGCTCACAATATAATGAAAAAGAACTATAAGGGCTGGCTGGCAAAGCAGGCCATGAATGGACACTAGCATCCTGGACAAAGGAAAACTACAAGTCCATCTTTAGCTATGTGAGAAAGCTAAGACATAACACTCAACATTGCTCTGAACATTTCCATAATGGTGTCACATACTCTAAGCCCATCAACAAATATACTGCCAAACATGTTTTCTACTAGCTGTTCCTCTAAAACCTCTCTTTACACACCAGTCATCCCAGAATCCCTCCAACATCCTTCCATTATGAAGGAACATGTACTTAAGTTGGTCTACAAAGCCAAAAATACATCCAGATAACATAATAGTAAATAGTGTCAAACAAGCACTAGTTGCACCTCTCCTTAAATTGTTTGACCTAAGCTTGGCTACACATTATGATTCCAAATCCTAGCATACAACAGTGGTAATACCCTTCAAAAGGGTGGATGCAAAACTGTCCCTCAAAGTTACTGGATCATAAGCCTTACTAGTTTTTATCTGTCAAGCCATGGAATGTTTCATAACCATCCTTATTAATTTGATATCAAAAACCTCATGAGATTCAACTCAGAACAATCTGGATTCATTAAATGTAGATAATGCTGTTGGATCTTGTGAATTTCCTTGATAAAGTAACTCAGTGGTACCTGGTGGTCATGCTGTAAATACAGTTTATCCTACTCTTGCCAAGGCATTCAGTACCATACCCTGTGATGGCACTATCAAGATGCTATCAGCTTGAAACACTGAACCTTCTGTGGTAAGATAGAAAATCAGCTTAGACACAGAACACACACTGCATGTGTAGTGCATCTCCCCTGAAACAGAAATAAGGTGATCAGTCAGGGTCCCCCTGGGATCTGTACTGCACCTTCTCCTGCTTGGCATCTATTTGAAAACTAAAACCCAGTACCTTCGGTTGACCAAATTTGCAGACAATTGCAAACTGGATGTTATTGTCAAAAACCCCAAAGATGTAAATATCCATCAGAAAGTGCTTACACAAGTTAACACCTGTTGTTTGAAAAATAGGCTGAAACAGAACACCAAAAAATGTAAATTCAATACACCTTACAGTACTGACAACATGCCATTGCCTGACAAAACAGTGGTCACAGATTGGGGCTCTTGGGTGGATAGTTCTCTGTCCTTTAACTGAAATGTAGCAACAACAGTTCAAAAATGTTTCTATTTACTGAAACTAATTGCAAAGGATCCAAATCAGAATATAATACTCTCTTTAGTATGCACCTCACTAGACTCGTCAAAATATCTAGCAGGTCTGAATGGCTCTAATGAAAAATAAATGTATGCACTCAAAATCCTTAGTTGCAGAAGAGGTTGGAAGTTTTGCCCATGTACACAGTGTCCTACATAACTTGTGCTTTGCTTACTGTGCCAAGATGGTTTACGATGTAATATAGAACAACAAAGAGAAAAAAAAAACACTTTGCATTTATAATAAAACTTACCTAATTACAGTGGGAGTAACTTCAGCACAGAAGAAAATACTAAGGCTTCCTACTGCATGTGAAGAAAACATTCCAATTATGGAGAATACGATGGAAAACTTGTCTTTGACAGTATCGCTAACAACTGCAAGGTGAAAAGAAAAGAAAACTCACAGTACCACTGAAAAGGAAACATACAGGCAATCAGATATATACGTAACTTGTCAGAGTGCAGTTATTGTGCACTAAAGACAGTGATATGTATCCCATCACTGCCTCAGCAAAAATATATCTTCTTAATATGTTTATCAAAGTGCACCTCTAGGATACATAAAGACATCAGTAGTATTTGCATTCACTCAAAATTTTAAGATATTCTTTGAATTTTTGGACAGCGATTTTCTTCCAATTACTATAAAAAAAACTTTAAAAAATGCTAGAACAGCAAACCTTCGCCCATATACCTACTTGTCTCAAAGTCTTGGCTGCAAAGACAAAAATATTTCTGATTGTTATACTATACTGTGAACCAGCCTATATCTGTACGTATCAGCATTATGTGGTTTATATAGTTTACTGACCAATAAATAAAAATATCAGGTGTCCACAACTGTGCAGGAGTGTGCCAAATGCTGGTAGCCCCTTAGTGTTGTCTGGGCAAACAATAATAATCCATTTTAATAACTGGATGCAGGGACTGCAACAGCCATACATTATATAAACAAATGGAAGTATTACATTTTAAGAGAGTGCTTTATCCCAGAGGCCCATTATGTCCAAAATGCAAACAGACAACCATTTATAATATTCATAAAGATAAATAACACAGCATGCTTAGGCAATTTTGACTACATATTTTTTTATTCATTTTATTTTCAATAAACCCCTTTAGGTACAAGTGCCTGTTTTCATATGAAATCCAAGAAGTCTCCTTGTTAAATGATGTGATCACAGTCACATAGTATGCAACTGGAAACTTAAGGGGAATCACATCCATTACCACAGGATGAAACTCATTAGCAGCACATAAATTGCTGTACTATACTTAAAGACAAATTAATATAATATTTGGTGTCATACAGGAAAGTCAAATAAATGGGAAAGGCAGGAGACTTCAGGATCTCACTTGCAATGCAGCTAACACGTACAGCAGTTTGTTCACCACAAAAACATACAAACTCGCAGCATATGACGGTGCTTGCAACGTATATCCAGAGCACTGTTTGGTTCCAGGGCTGCTACTTTCCAATATTCTTGCTTATATAGTTGCACAACTATGTAACAGAAGCATGGGAAATGTCCACTCTGGAAGTATATAACAGTGAATCCAACTATTTCCTTGTCTTTGTCTATAGTTTTTTAGTTACATTTGACAGTCAGAGTGAGCAAGTACCATGCAAGACTATAAAATGTAAAAAGGTTACTGTTTAACAAAACACAATGGTGCTTTTTATTAGGCTTAGTTCATTTTATGATAAAATAAATAATTCATACTTGTTGAAGCTGAATGTTGGCTTGAAGTGAGGTGGAATGGCGACAACAGTGGTTAAAGATGTGTGATCAGTAAAATTTGAAAGTAAGAGGCAGATGACAATTAGCAATTAAGACAGCAATCCTTCAGAGCATTAAAATTACGTCATGCAAGCAGTACATGTGGCTGCAATGCATTTTCCTTGATTTAATTTCTCACACTGCTGCTTACATGTGGTAGCAGTACATGTGGCTGCAGTACATTTTCCTTGATTTAATTTCCCACACTGCTGCTTACATGTGGTAGCAGTACACGTGGCTGCAGTGCATTTTCCTTGATTTAATTTCTCACACTGCTGCTTACATGTGGTAGCAGTACATGTGGCTGCAGTGCATTTTCCTTGATTTAATTTCTCACACTGCTGCTTACATGTGGTAGCAGTACATGTGGCTGCAGTGCATTTTCCTTGATTTAATTTCTCACACTGCTGCTTATATGTGGTAGCAGTACTTGTGGCTGCAGTGCATTTTCCCTGATTTAATTTCTCACACTGTTGCTTACATGTGGTAGCAGTACATGTGGCTGCAGTGCATTTTCCTTAATTTAATTTCTCACACTGCTGCTTACATGTGGTAGCAGTATATGTGGCTGCAGTGCATTTCCCTTGATTTAATTTCTCACACTGCTGCTTATATGTGGCAGCAGTACATGTGGCTGCAGTGCATTTTCCTTGATTTAATTTCTCATACTGCCGTTTACATGTGGTATTAACAGTACTGCTCATTTGAATTAAAAGTACATTTTATCCAGAATAAACAATGGGCACAATTCCAAAAGACTTGCTCTCACTGTAAGTGAGGAACTCCCATTTAACTGAAAACCATTTGAGTGAAAAGCAGCTGACTGAAAACCTATTTGACTGAAGCCCATTTCACTGAATCATAAATCACTGAAAATACTCAACATAAAACAGTGTTTTTGCACACCCCTTGCAACCCCCCCATGTACACCCACACTAATTTACTGTTTATGTTGTTTTTTTTTTCTTTTCTCAAGTAGCTGTACAGCCGTGGAGCTGTTATATATAATTAAGAAGTGTAGAGAGTACATAAGGGCTTGCCTCCTTGCATAAAAGTACAGTTGTGTACACTTACCATAAATGTAGATGTTCGAGTGTATTCACTGTTGCAGTCATTACATTTGGGTAATCTGCTGGCAGGTTGCCCTCAGTCGGCCTGAATAACAAAGTCTTGGGTCCTACGTCAGTTGCTGTCTCCTCTTCCATGACGTCAGGTCATCAGGGGTATAAAACATGCAGCCAATGCCATTTTAATCAGTTTTTCTTGCCCAGATGTCAGGTGCCCCCCAAATGGGGAGCAAATAAATAAATAAATATATATATATATATATATATATATATATATATATATATATAAAACTATAAATATATAAATGCACTTTAGAACACACAAAATTTACCTTCAATTAAAAGCAAATACACCACGAAGGCTTTTGAGTATAGTGAAGGAAGGAAAAGGTATAGAAAGGGGGCTGGTGGGTGGGTAATCCGGACTGCAACAATGAATACACTCTAACATCTGCATTTATGGTAAGTGTACACAACTGTACTATGTTCTTCGTGTTTCACTGTTGCATTCATTACATTTGGGTAGAATCCCAAAGCTATGGATGGGAAGATGGAACTAAACAGCATTAGAAGCAGCTATAAGGCCCTGCAGGACTGCAGTGGCAAAGCCTGCCCTGGATTTAGAAAAGAGAGGTAAATGGTAATGCTTTGTGAACGTATGAACTGAGCTCCAAGTAGCAGCTTCTAGAATGTCTCTGGTAGGGACCCCCTCTGAGAAAGGCTGCTGAAGTAGAGGCAGCCCTGGTGGAATGGGATCTGATCCCCTTGGGCACAGGTTTACCATGGTGCAAGTAGCAGAAACTAATGCAATGGCTTATCCATTTAGAAATAGTCTGCTTTGATATAGCCTTCCCCTCTGATCCTGCAGCAAATGCTACCAGTAGTTGCTCAGACTTTCTTAGAGAATTTGTCCTGTTTAAGTAGAATCTTAGTTGTCTGTGTACATCCAATGAATGCAGAATCTGCCCCGCCTTGTTCTACGGATTTGGGAAGAAAGTTGGCAGGTGAATGGTCTGGTTAAGAGCCACACTGGATACCACCTTAGGCATAAAAGAAGGATTGTTCCTGAGGGCCATCCTGTCCAGGTAAAAAATAATGAAAGGCTCCACTGTCATAAGAGCCTGTAGTTCTAAAACCCTTATAGCTGAAATGACTGCCAAAAGAAAGGCTGTCATCCAAGAAAGAAATTTTATATCTGCAGAAGCTGCTGGTTCAAAAGGAGGTAGGGTGAGTTTTTCCAGCACAAAATTGAGGTCCCATCAGGAGTTGGTTCTCTCCTGGGAGACCTTAAATTTCTGACCCCTCTGAGGTACTGTTTTAGCAGGGGATGAGAAAAGAGGGGAGGCTCTGTGTGGCAGAGGCATGGATTTTTATTGAAGAAAAAGATAGGCCCTTGTGAGGCATCTCAGTTAATTATTGCAAAATCTGAGGAATATTGGGCTTTGCTGTGTCTACTCCTTGTGCTTGGTTCCAAGCACAGAATCTCTTCCATTTATCAGCATAAGATTTTCTAGTACTAAGCCTTCTGGCCTCCAAAATGACATCCATCACAGGTTTACTGAAAGAGGTGGTTGGGGAATTTAGTTGATTAGCCATGCTGCAAGATTCAGAGTTTGGAGCTGAGTGTGCAGAATCTGATAGTTCTGCTGAGACAATAGGTGAGGTGTTTGAGGCAAGTACCACGGAGGAAGGTGTGACATATTCCTTAGAAGCAGGTACCAGTGTTGGCAAGGCCAGTCTGGAGCAAACAGAATCATTTTTGTTTTTTCCTGTCTGACTTTTAGTAAGACCTTGGAGAGAAGAGGCAGAGGGGGAAAGGCACAGACTGATAGGTTTTTCCATCTGAAGGATAGAGCATCCACTTTCCATGCTTTTTTGTAATGAGTTCTTGTGCAGAATTTGTCCAACTGATATTTTTGGGGAGAGGCAAATAGATCTATGTCTGGGCTCCCCCATTTTTGTGTTAACATGCTGAAGATTTGTGGATCCAGTTTCCATTTGTGTAGGTCTATAAGATTTCTGCCTAGGTCGTCTGCCAGAGTATTTTGCTTTCCTGGCAGGAATTGAGCTTGAAGATGTATTTGGTAAGTCAAGGCTGTGTTCCACAAGGCCATGGCTAGTCTGCAAAGGGGGTAGGAGTGGGTACCCCTCCTGCTTGTTTATGTACCACATATAACTGTGGTGGTGTCCATCTTTATCAGTAGTTGTCCTGGATGAAGAAAGTCCTTGAAGGCTGTCAGAGCATTCTGAACAGCTAGCATTTCTTTCTGGTTGATATGTAGATGCATTTGGTTTGGGCTCCATTTACCCTGAATGCATCTCCCTGCCAGGTGGGCCCCCCCAAGCATAGTCTGATGCATCTGTAGTTAGGGTTTGGGTGGCAGGGGGTAGAATGAATGACAGTCCGTTGTTTTGGTGACATGTCTCTGCCCACCAAAGAAACTCCTGTTGCAGGCAGGGAATGAGAGGAATCATTATGTCCAGGCTGTGACAATGTTGACTCCATAAGCTTTTTAGATACCATTGAAGTTTCCTCATATGCAGTCTCGCATATGGAATTAGTAGAATGCAGGATGCCATGAACCCCAAAGCCTGCAGAATTTGTCTTGCAGATAGCTGGGTTTTTGTTGCCACTTGTTTGAAGTATGTTGTCAATTGAATTTGTTTGTCTGGCGTGAGGTAAGCCATCTGGGCAGTTGTATTCAAGCTTGCACCCAGGAATGTAATTATTTGAGAGGGTACCAGTTGTGATTTCTTTTCATTTATGGTGTACCCTAGGCATGCTAGAAGCCTTTTTACAAATGCCAGATGTTGAAGAAGAGTGTGTCCTTGTCCTCTGCCTGAATGAGACAATCATCCAGATAAGGATACATTTGAATGTTTCTTTGTCTGCAAAATACAATTACTGGTGCCAGGCCCTTTGTAAAGACCCAGGCCGCAGTAGATAAGCCAAAAGGCAGTGCAGAGAATTGGTAATGCAAAAAGCCTGCTTTGAAGCTGAAGTATCTTCTGCAAGATTCCCTTATTGAGATATGGAGGTATGCCTCTTAGGTCTAGAGTTACCAACCAGGAATTCTTGCCTAGCATAGGCAGTAGCTGTTGTAAAGTCAGCATTTGAATTTTGGAATGTCCAGGAACGTGTTTAGAATTGATAAGTCCAGAATTGGATGCCATGATTTGTCTTTTCTGGGTACCAGGAAAGGTCTTGAATAAAATCCTTGTCCTTTTTCCTTTTCTAGTACTGGTTGAATAGCCCCCATATCCCTGAGGGACATTACTTGTTTCTGGGCCTCTGCCCACTGGTTTGGTGGCAGATCCGTTTACTATGTTTAATACCCACTTGTCCTGGGTAATTAAATGCTGATTTTGAGCATGAAGTGCTAGTCCCCTCCCCCACCCCCCAAGGGGGCTGCCAAAAGGTAAGTGCTTGGAGATGGCAGAGGAAAGTCATTGAGAATCTTTACTGTAGGGTTGTGCTTTGTTACTTCCTGATTTGGAGGTGGAGGCAACACATTGCTTTGACCGGTAAGATCCTTGTAATTGATATTTGGAGCCTTTGGAGTGCCTGGGTTTGCCCTGAATGGCTCTGTTGGACACAGGAAAGGGCCAATTCTTAGTAGGCCAGTGCCTACTGAACCTGGGTGGCTGCACTTGCAAGAAATCTTTTACAGTTTGCATAGATTTAGCTTTGTCTTCCATTTTCTTTAAAACCTCTTCTGCCTTATTACCAAACAGACTGTCATGCTGTAAAGGGGCATCCAACAATTTAGCTTTAACATGATCAGGCAGATTTTGCTCCTTGAGCCAGGCATGCCTTCTTATTACAGATCCAGTTACGGTGGCCCTGCAAGAGGCCTCCAAGGAATCAAAACCACATTGCAAAGTATGCTTTCCAACCTGTTCTGCGGAATACAATAAATCCTATAACTCTTTATTTTCCACACAATCAGAAATCAACATCATTTTCTGTTTCAGTAAGCCCATAACATGCTGTTGATATTTAAGCATATGAAACTGGCAGTTTAAAGCCCTGATTTCCAAGGTTGCAGACGTATAAACCTTCTTTCCCCATCTATCCAGCGCCCTGGAATCTCTATCAGAAGGGGTAGGATTTTTGGCTGTAGAAGCCTTAACACCCTTGGGACCCTGAGAAATAGTCTCAGGGTCAACAGCAAGATTTTTGAAAAGAAATTTGTGGGAGTCAGAAACCCTGCAATATCTTTCTGGCTTACTAGGAGCTGGAGGCAGGGAATCAGGAGCCATGCTTGATTCCGAGAACACATCATCAACAATGTCTAATACAGGAGGTATTGCCAAAGGCCTATGCTGAGGAAGAAGAAGAAAATCCCTAAGCCTCTTTTTGATTCTGAGAAGTCTTGACTCGCCCAGTAAAAATGTTCCCTTAAAGTATGCAAAGTCTCTCCAAAAGAGTAATCCTCAGGAGGAGAAGCAGAAGGGATGGATTCCTCTGCATCAGAGTCCTCATAAGGTGGAATAGAAAATTCCTGATCAGAGGAGGAATCAGAAGAAACGGAAACCTGATCTGAAGATTCATAATCAGTGCCTTGCCTAGGTCTCTTAGCAGGGGTGGGGGTTGGGAACCCCTGATCAAGGTAATTCAATCCTCAGCCATTTTAATCATTTGTTTTTAGGCATAGGGGCCTGAGCATGTGGCTCATGCATCAGTTTTTTAGACATAGAGGTTGGTTTTGGCCTTGTTTTTGATGATGGCGTCGGTTTAATATACAAATGTTGAGGCCTGAAAACACCCTCAGAAGCCGGCGCCTGCTCAGCGGCTCCGGACCCATCCAAAGGGAGAGACATTCACGGGTTCAATACTTGCAGAATCTTGCAGCATACCGGACTCTGAATGTCTCTTGGTAGAGGCCTGCGACTCAAAAGTAGCAGGTATCAGGGGCTGCGAAAGCGCCTCACTGAGTACCGGCGACTGGCTTAGGAGAAGATTCGTCATCAGTTTTGGACCTCGACGGTCTGTCTCTGTCTTTTTCCATGCGCTTTTTGTGAACTCCGGTAGTCAGATTGCTAACCAACGACATTTCAGGGTAGTTAAATCTTGAACCAAAATATTTAGAAGCAAAAATATACAGACGCTTAATAGTGTGTTGGTTAAATTTAGCACAAAACTAACAGCAAGGCACATTGTGATCAGGGCCCTAGGCAAGGAATACAGTACAAATGAAAATCCTTATGAGGTATTTGCTTCCCACAAGTAATGCAATTATTAACTTTTACTGACATCAGTAAGGAGCAAGAAAAAGTTTCCCCAATGGGGTACATAGCTTTAGTTTGAAGACTTCGGTTCTGAAACTCGAAAACAAAAATTTCAGGAGTCAGCCGACTGGCACTTGCGAACTGCGTGGCAAGAAAGACTGATTAAAATGGCGTTGGCTGCATGTTTTATACCCCTGACGTCATGGAAGAGGAGACAGCAACCGACACAGGACCCAAGACTTTGTTATTCAGGCTGACTGAGGGCAACCTGCCAGCAGATTACCCAAATGTAATGACTGCAACAGTGAAACATGAAGAACATCACTATCTTTATGTTGTATTTTCTTATGTTGCTTCTCAGTCATTTGGATAAGCTCAAGTGTGGTACTACTATAACATAAAAACACTAACATTTCAATTCACTTATGCTGGGCTTTGGCCCCCAACAGCACCTTATTTATATGTATACAACTCCACAAACAGCTATGACAACAGAACAATCTGCACTACAGTGTTATAACCAACCCAAACTGGACTGACTATAGCACTAATCAACTACGAAGTTGATGTGTAGTGACATACAACTACTATCAGTCAACAAGCTGAAATATTTTTAGTACTCCAAAACAGATCTCCCTACATGATGTAGAACAAGAGCAGTCATGAGATAAAGCCTGAAAGAGAATGTTGGGAAACTAACAACATTATGAATAATATAATTAAAATAGTATCTATGGAAAGGTAATTCATAATTAGGTGTAAAGAAGTTGTACAAAGAGGAATTTCCAGGGGAACAGGAGGAGTATTTTTCAGCATCTGTCAGCACTAAGGCTCTACACAATAAGATACCAATATTTTATACAGGACTATACGATTAAAAGTTTCATAAGCATTAACTGTACATGGACAAGAAACTGACAGAATCCATAAGAATCCTTAGAAAATAAAATAACTGGTAACACCAATGAGACTAAATGTTTTTAGCAACTGTGAAAGGAAGTTAGGATTGTTTATAAGTGAAACTGGGCAGGCAATGGAAGCAAGAAAGTTGTTGAAAATTACTGATCAATCAGTATTGGTATCAGATATTGTGAGGTTACAAAACTGCTGAAGATAAAAACTGTAAACTCTCTGGAAGCCTCTGGGCCTCACCACCCAGTGCAGCAGAAATTTACAACTAGAAGGTCACGCTACATCAATCTGTCTGAACCATTTCACTTAATGACAGCATCACATTAGGGAGGGCAAGGGATTTGAAACTGTTAGATTTCAGTAAGGTATAGACCCAGATACCACAGAAAAGGTTAACAATACATCAGTAACTGTGTAGATAGGTGTATATGCCATGTTTGCTGTGATGTACACTGCTGAAAAATAATTTATTTTGTATAAACAGTGTGTTTGAATTTACAGTAAGAACCCCCTGACATATTTATCATGTTTTTTCAGGTTATAAAAAAAAGACTGGTCTTGAGGTGTAATGGGATAAAAGCCTTAACTACATCTAAAATGACCAGAAGTTTGACTTGCAGCTCAAGATCACTCTGTCAGACTGCTGTACAGTTGGGAGTTAGATGCACACAAAACATCAGCTCTTGATAGTTGCTTGGACGATGGCTTCTCATGGCCATCTCTGTACTCAGAAGGGAATAAACACAATATAAA
The DNA here is from genome assembly GCF_019279795.1 of Protopterus annectens. Lineage (NCBI taxonomy): Eukaryota > Metazoa > Chordata > Ceratodontiformes > Protopteridae > Protopterus > Protopterus annectens. The sequence continues at coordinate 1,295,898,182 of NC_056726.1, read as the reverse complement.
TTAGTTTTAAAAAGTGTACATCACAGTACACATGACAAATGCCTGCTACACAGTTGCTTATTTACTAACTTTTACATGTGATACCCATGTCCATGTCTTGGAAAGCCCAAAATATTACTTAAGAGTTGTATTTTCTTAGTTTTTCTAGAATGTGTAGGTGGCATAGCATGCTTAAATTGGATGTGAAGATTTTTAAGTAATGATAACTTTACATAGTGAAAGGAAAGCTGTCTGAAAACATGCACTGCCTTATAAAAGGTTGCATTCCGGAAAATGGTGCACAAACTAGTGCTCCAAAAAGACTACACCCCTGTAATGCAGACAAGATTGGGGTGGCCATGGTAAAGCAGCTGCTAGGCAGAAGTACGCTAAGAGTTACAGTAAATTTGTTTCACTTAGATGAATGGATGTCCTCTAAAGGGATACCATGAGGTTTTGACATGCAGCTGATCTTTTTCAGTGCTTTTATAACCTGACAGAAAGACTTGAAGGTAAAGTTTACATTTTTGCTGATGACACATAGTTATGTTATGCAACTGATTTGATATAAACAATGAAAATCAAAAGAAAGTGAATGGCAATATCAAATAAACTGTTTAAAATGTGTCAGCTGAAAGTCAGTAAAATATGAAAATAATATGAATAGGAAGCAAAAGCTTTGCAAAATCACAAATATGTTGGGGAGGGTACAGAGCAAAAGGAGGCTCAGAGGGAACATGCTAGAAACTTTCAAGTACCCCATACATCTAGAAAATCCAAGCATGTATTATATTCCAAAACATCAAAAAAGATCTACAAAGACAATAATATGAGCAGCTCAGGAGTGGTACTCCATGCAATGGGTGAAGAATACTGGGCTGAGCCTTTTCTAACCAAGTCAAAGAAGCTTTATTTATAATCCATACAAACATGATCAGCGGCCAACAATGGATAAGCCACAGTTAAAATTATAGGTAAATAAGCACAATATGTCTGACACAGTATATGGTGCATCATATTTAAAAGGACTATCAAAGCAACAGTTAGTAAAATTACATTCAGATCTCATGTTTCCAAAAATAAAACTTCTGTTGATAGCTACAGACTTAAAAAATCCTTTAATAAACAAGCATATTACTCACCTTTAACAAAAGGTCTTGTTGAACTTGAATAATATTGCCATAAGCCACTAGCCTAATCCAAAAGACAGTTTTAAATCTTCCTGTTTTCTGTTTAGGTGCTTGCTCATACCTTCAAGGGACTGCAATTACAATTATTTTAATAGTGGATGTACACAAATGTGAATTTATACCAATATTCACTAGGCCTGAGACTGCAGCAAGAATAACTGCCTACACCAAAATGCACTGATCTCTGAGTTAGTATATGTGCATGTCTGAGTCAGTGTGTGTCTATCTATCTATAACTGATGCACAAAACCACAGTGTGGTTTGTAAATGATGCATATTACCACAGTGTTTTGTAGTCTTGTACATTAGTAATGTCTAACTTTCTAGGTAACTACCAAAAAAAGGCCATTGTCCAGCTGGGTCTACCTAGCCATCAAAATTCAAGTAAACATATAAATTCCTGAAGGTGCGGAAGGTACATGGTCATATATTGCTCATAAAATAGTCACAACAGTAGTGTACAGATGTGCCATCTCACCTCCCTGCAAAGCAATATACCATGGTGAACAGCACTACATGCTACCATTATGGCTGTACCATTCCATATAAAAAACAAAAGAAGAACCACGTCCAAAGCACAAGGCAGAAGTTTTAATCCAAATACGTACAAATTCACTTGCTAAGCGCTTCCACCATTACAAATGGCGTCATCAGAGTAAGTGAAAATCATCCATACCATTCATTAAATACCCAAACAATTACTCAAACATCCAATAAAAACAATTAGACAATTAGATAGTTGTTATACAAATTTAAACAATGAATGTGTCCACGCACAATAAAGATGCCCAAACTTGCTGTTAAAACTAATGTATGAAACATCTTATCTACAGTGTATAAACTTACATCTCTCAATCAAATAAAACTCACAAAAAATAATAATAATAAATAAAAAATAAAAAAATAGAATATATATATATATATATATATATATATATATATATATATATATTGATGTTGTTAGTGGCAAATTGAATGAAGCATATAGTGGTATAAAAAATACCTTATAATCACCTATCTATACTAAATTCTATTAGCCCTTTTAAAACAGGTTTTAGAGAAATATATTCATTCAAACCTGGTGGGGTTGTTGCATCCAAAATTATTTGCCATTTATATTCCAATAATTCTACCTTCAACCATATCCATATAAAGGCATCACATAGAGCTTTGCCATGTCCATGTCCATGTAGACAGGAGCATGTCCTGTTGTTATGGCTGTACCCCCATCAGTTGGCACCATAAAGTGCACTGCCACAACAAATGTAGACTATGTGCCATGTACTCACTTGTTCGAGTAAGTGAACTGCACCACTGGGGTAATTCTTTAATCTCATTCTTGTTTACTGACCAAATCCTTGGGTCACACTACATGCTACACTGTCAAAGTAAATGCAAAATAGTATAGTTATAGTACAGTACCAATTCCAGTATTCCACTCCTCACATGGATATTATCACCACTTCCATCATCATGGCTGCATTATGCCAAAGGGTAGCACTGTGTGGTGCTACTGACATACCTGGAGAATAGAGCTCTGCACTATCCCCACAGTTGTGCAAACTCCAGAATTACCACATCTACATACAAGCTGTATGAGAATGACTCATATAATGCCACATGTACTACAGGTTAGTCACAGTCCATGGGAGTTACTGTACGGGCAGCAGTGCTTGGCCAGTAACACATTTAAAGCAGAAAAATATTATGCTACTGTGTCAACAGTATACTGCACCAGGGCAACTGATTGTGTTTTAAATGAGGTCTACCTGTCTACTGATCAGATCCTCTGAAATGAATTCTCTGATATAGTAATATTACTTGTCTAAGTGTGTCATGTGGCACTCTACTGTACAGGACCTAAGCAATGACACTGACATCCCACATAGAGGTAAACACTGCCATCAAATAAGGTATGATCTGAGTAGCAGTAATACTGAGTACGTAGGAAGACTCAAATCATGAGAGCAGCATGATGCAAAGGGACCTGAAAATGAGTTGATGTGCATATATTAATGCATAATTGCATGTCATTGAGAGGTGCCACTTTTGAGCACTGCTTTTGCTAAGTATAGTTTTGCAGATGCATGCGGACACACTTTATTCGGTATAAACATCTTAGAAGATAAGGAGTTATCACCTTGTTAAGTTGTGTGCTTTACCCACCTATGATATTTACAGTATACTTGTGCATGCAGTACTGTGTACAACACACTCCTTCAGGACAATGCTGCACTGTTAATGTTGCCACATTTCCTGACAACAACTTTCACATTCCTCTCATCATGTATTCTTAGTCTAGCTGTGGGTTATACTAAGTCTCAATTATATAGTAAAACATACTTCTATATGACAAAAAAGTATTTGCATGGTCTCCAGTGTGTCTTCTATACTTTGCATCTCAAATTCAGTGCATGACTGTGTGAATCATGCTAGACAGATTTAACTACACTGTCTTGCAATGTGTGCCATGTATGCTACAGGATAATATGTATATGTTGTCATCACCATCATTAGAACAAACATTAATGCAAAAAAAAATAATTACACATTCATTTGCATGTAAAGCCTACAATTAGACATTGAAGTAGTTGGTGGGTTTACATCACATACTGTGTGGTTAGTATCTTAATATATCTATAAAACAAAAGTGTTTACACTCAGTTTGTATCAGTGCCAGTCTTTGTGAACATAATAGAACTACCAACATGTACATAATTTGCCACAACAAACAAAGCAATACTGTGCAACAGACTGGACAGTTTACACAAAAATGTATGACACTGCAGAACTTTGTTCAAAATGGGGATGAACGAGAAGCAAAGGTGGTTATGTATGGAGATACCATGACTGGATAGCAGCTGGAAGCCATCAGACAGAATGCTGCAGGTATGCCTCTTGTAAAGCTGTAATAAGAATACATGATGCCAAGTGGTTTCTACTACACATGGGCAGGGGACAAGAGTTCCTGATTGTTTTCTTCCTGAAGGCCAAACTATAGCTCTGCCTAACCAGCTCCACTCACAGAAGGAGGATAGGTCATATGCGTCCCAATTGGAAATTCCTGCTAAACAGCTCCGCCATTATCATGACCATAGTGATCTGCATTTCAGATAGGAAACACCTCAAATTATTGGAAGTCATTCAGAGATGGTTCATAACGAGAATCCCAGATGTACAACTATTGTACAGTGGGAGATGTTGAGTTTTGAGACTTTATTCTTTACACTACAGATACACTATAGACAAAGCAATCTATGCCTATAGAATGTACCAGAATCAAATGTCACAAACTATCTACAATACTTCAACTTCTAAGAACATAAGTGGTCACAGATATGATAATTTAAATTGTGTATCACTACACAAAGGACATCATTAAGAAGTACATTTTTAACTCAAATTACTCCCAGGATGTGGAATGTAATACCATTTGAGATCAGATTATCCCTTAATCTTACTTCTTCTAAACACAATCTTGATTATTAGATGGGAGACAAGATTTGCAATGATGATTTTAATGAGGCAGTGTGCTTAGACAACCCTAGGGCTTGAATACTGAAATTAAACTTATGAGAAACTCGTGTGATGAAAGAGCATACATAATACATGTGAAGGAATAGGTTACAGGTGCATGTGTGTGTGTGTGTGTGTGTGTGTGTGTGTGTGTGTGTGTGTGTGTGTGTGTGTGTGTGTGTGTGTGTGTGTATAAGCAGACACTGGCTATGAAGGAAAGTTCTGTCATTGGCTGAAAAGTATTTACAACTCAGATTTTTGATTAATAAAACATCTTCATTTCACCTGTAACTATCTTGCTTTATTTTTTTCCAGGTATGTATACACTTAGTATATTTGCATTACCCATGCCCCTGGGGCCTGACTAGTTGTTGACAAAATAAGAAGAAGCACCACTTCATTTATCAGGGTAAGAAGTAAATGAAATACACAGTTCAGTTGTATGTGATTCTCAGTATTTTTTATTGATAGCTAAATTGATATAGTGGTCCTGCATTGTGTGTTCCATATAGAGGATTATGATTGGGTCGTCGATCACAACCTCCTCATTATGTGTTCCATATAGAGGATTATGACTGGGTCGTCGATCACAACCTCCTCATTGTGTGTTCAAGGAATGGATGCCAACAAATTCACATGCATCCATGTTTAAACACATAATTAAAGGTTATGGCCAGAAACCTGACCATCATTCTTTGTAGTGCATTGAGTTTTAGCTGCTCTGTGTACTAAAAGCTGCAGGAAAAAAGAAAAATAAAACACTAAAGTGTTTGTTGTCTTTCAAAGCTGTACAGAACTGGGCAAGTACTGTCAGAAAGGTAGTGTAACACAGTCTCTTTTATTTTCACTCACCTTGCAATGCCTACCAAATGTCAAATGTCCAGATTTTCACAGAATGTCCAGTTTTTTGCCTCATAATGTTTGGTCTGTTTCCTGATAAAATATTTGTTTTTTGGACAAATCACTGAGGATTGAAGTCACTAAATAATGACATACATTTGGCTTTCAGACTTTGCACTCTTCAGAAAATGCAGTTGAACAAACATCCTTATAACAGGATGTCAATGACATGATACAGGTATGGACAACAAGCAGAAGCAAGTCGCTCTTTTTATTCTGCCTCTGTCTTTATGACTGCCTAGCATGGCACCCGACCTTGATAAGCAGAGGGTGATTAACATTTGTTAAGATTAAGTGTAGCACTACAGTAGAGCTTAATTGATTTGTCCTTTCTGAATGTTGGGGCACACTCCATGCACTACAAATCTGATATGCTTAACTGCTCCCATACATGTACTACTGGGCGTCAGGCAGAAATGAAAGCTTGCATGCACTGTACAGCGCGGGTTGCTGTACAAACATTGTATGCTCATCATAAATGTTGCACCCTGTTTCCACATGATATTTTCCCATCCTTTCTGTTGGTCACTCCAGGTGCTCAGCAACCCCTAGAGGTACTTTTCTGTTTCATGACCCACAGTGATTTGTGACCTGTGGTCTCTGAAACAGTGCTGTACCTGTGCTGAGAGCACCATGACATGTTATACCTCAGACTATTCAGCTCTAGCCATTCAGCAGTGCCTTAGAGAGAGAGACACACACGCACACACACACACACACACACACACACATGCACACACTTGCAACTTCTCCACAGCTTACATAGATTGTCCTTTGCTACCCTGTACTTGTCCTATCCACTCCACTATTAGCTAAAGTCTGTACTGTAAACTGCATGGTGGCTTGACCTTCGTAAGTGTATGTAGTTGTAACTCTGCTCCATTAAATCTGATTCACAGTTATATATGCAGTATTACTAAAGGCAGTAAGACTGCTCATATTACTGCCAGAGATACCGCTACTGTGTTGTGCAGTGTGAAATGGTTACTGCCTGAGATACCACTGCTGTGTTGTACAGTGTGAAATGGTTACTGCCTGAGATACCACTGCTGTGTTGCACAGTGTGAAATGGTTACTGCCTGAGATACCACTGCTGTGTTGTACAGTGTGAAATGTTTACTGCCTGAGATACCACTGCTGTGTTGTACAGTGTGAAATGTTTACTGCCTGAGATACCACTGCTGTGTTGTACAATGTGAAATGGCTACTGCCTGAGATACCACTGTTGTTGTACAATGTGAAATGGTTACTTTGAAATTCTCAGTGTAATTTACATTTTTGTCATGATGATTGCAAACAATCATCATTTAAATCTGCACCTTATGTCTCTACCTAGAATAAAAGTCAGTCCAGGAAAAAAGCAAATCAGAAACAACAAGAAAACAGTATGGCAGTTTAGGATCAGTGTTTTGCAACAACTAAGATAGTTGGTGGGTGAGAAAAGAAACAAAATGAAGTGCAGTCTGTGATTTATCCAGAATGTAGGGAAATGGGTTGACAAACATGGATCAAGCAGTACTTACCAGCTGCCCAAACCTATGTTTCTCTGAAACTCAGACTATGGCTACATTTCTGTCAGCAAGCATACTAAGACAAGCAGTACTTAGCACAGATCTGAAGAAAAACGAGAAACTGGAGGCTTGAGAAGTTATGGTCAAACTGCAAGATACAGTACAAATGGATGGTTGAGGAGGAAACAAAGGGTCAAAGTGTTACGGCATTTGTCATTCTAATATTAAATATTCCATTAATATCCAAAATACACCACAAAAACTTACCCGAGTCTGGCTGCATGGCATATTTTCCAATAACTGGATTCCAGAGTTACATAATATAAACATAGGAAAAAAAAAGAAGAAATGTTTGAACATGATTGAAAAATATCATTGCAACTTAATTAAGACAAATCTTAAGTAGTGTGATTGGAGATGAGGTTCCAATTTGGCAACCAAGTCTAGATTAATTACAGGTCAAAACCTCGTTTCTGATTATATGATGACAACCATAAAAAATTATACAGCTTCTGAGATTTCTAATAACAGAAACACATGAATGCCTTTGATTTAACGTTACCCCTTTTAGCCCAAATGGTTGAAATAATCACAAGTTAAATCAAGTTATGATGTAATCTTAAGTAAAAGAATAAAAAAAAAAACACACAAATCTTTGATTTTGAAAGGAGCCTTTTACTGTTCTACTTCAACTGAGTTTGAATTTGTAAGGTTGTTTTCTCCACACAATAATGAGAGAGAGAGAGAGAGACTATTTGTGCTACCCCTAGGACTCACATGACTGGCACTTTATTGTCTCAGGCTTATTTTGAATAAAAGCCAACAGTTTATTATAGTGACAAAAATTATGCCAAAAGAACACTGGAATATCTAGAAAACACAGCAGATGATTTCTGAACAGCACAATGCTAAAACAGTTAAAAGAATGATCTTGCAAACTAAGGCTATGTCAGGCCATGTACTGCTGTCTGCCCCTGCATATGCATCTGCAGCATTATTTTCCACTTCAGTGCTATCTTTTATGGAGTGAGATAGAAATCAAACAGCCACAGTTTCCTGAGTCAGCAATATCATTTGCCAAGATTTCTGCTGGCCTAAAAAGCACACAGAAAAGTGAACGGATTAAGCTGAAAAGGTCCCGTTCCAACAAGTGTTGCAATTAACAGTATCTGTGTCTGCCCATGTCTCCAGCTTTCAGGTGTCCTTAGCTGAATGAAGTTCTAGCAGCTATGTGAATGTTCTCAGCTGTTTGTTACATATCCTTTGTATTTAGTTTTTAGTTTGAAGACTATGATACAGAGATACTGTATAGGTTATGTCTGAGCTCCATATGTCTGTAAAGAAATTACAACATTCAAGTCAGCAATAACTGCTGTAAATTTATACATGAATGTGGGTGGGTGTGAGTGCCTGTGTGTGTGTGTGTGTGTGTGTGTGTGTGTGTGTGTGTGTATGTGTGCGTATACATACATGCATCCCATGCACTCACTCACATAGACAAACAAAACACATATACACAACAACAAAACATAACCCATCTAAAGCAATCATTAAACACACATTTTTGCTTAGTCTGATAAAAGTAAAGGAAATAATATAAAAACATATGTGCACAGATAACCACCCAAAAGAACTCTGCTCAGTAAAATCTACTCCTAGAAATGGACATAATTTCTGGAAGCAACAATGAAATAAAAAGGAATAGGTTCACAGGCTGGTACTAGGCTATCGACCCTAGGGCCTATACAAACCTAGCCATAACAATTCCCTGGCTATTTCTTCCCACAGTATTTACTTCCCTGGACCCCTGTCTAGCAGGGTGACTGACAACATAAAATGAAGCATTGACCACAATAAGTCAGGTAATATCATCAGCAAAACAAAATTTCATACCAACTACCTAAGCAAAAAGAAAAATAAACCTGATTCAAACTATCAACAAAGATTAAACTGACTAAAAACATATCTATAAAGTATACTAATGCTAAGATAACTCTGACTATACCATTAAAAAACATAAATAATGCAATGACATTTCACAAAATAGATTGAAAACCACCCATGATACACCATTCATCAATCCCAATGCAAATTACCTGAAGTATGTTCAACAGATAGCTTACCCAATGACTGTAGCCTAGTGAAATCAATGGCAAACAATTCCAACAGAAAAAAAAACACAGAACACATAAGGGGAGTACATGGAGGATCTTTGGCTAATACATGAGATAAATATTTTGTATTGTAGGATAATGGAATTTGTTTCACAAACTCATTCTCTACATTTCTAGTACAAGATGAATTTATTAAAAAAAGCAGGCTTTCATATATATATATATATATATATATATATATATATATATATATATATATATAGTGTGTGTGTGTGTGTGTGTGTGTGTGTGTAGGCAGACAGACAGACAGAGAGAGAAAATCTGATGAGCTCCACGACAGCATTCTTGACATCATAAAAGAAGTCACAGTATCACCCATGGCTTCTTAAAGGAATGCCCTACATGTTATAGGCTGTTACTAGGCATGTGGTCATGGAGACAATTGAAGAGCCTACCTCAGTTTTCCATTTGCCCCAGGGCCCTCTCTGGTTAAGTAACTTGCTCAGAGTCGCAAAGTAGACAAATGGAGGCTGAGAAAATCAAATCCTGTACTGCAGGAATCATTTTAACAATTCATAGACTCACTCCTTTCTGCTAATGTAAAGACATCTTTCTGAAAAAAACAGCAAAGTAAATATTCCTGGGAGCAAGCTTCTGTTTTCCTCATTCTATATGGCTTCATTAACATAACATTAGTCATAAAAAGGTAACAATTTAATTTTGCAGTGAACTTGACTTACGGTTAAGAAGGCCTAACTGAAGCAGTGAGGCAAGGGCTGTAAAAATTGTGAAAAGCAGCAGTCCTCCGCGTCGACCAAGAAATCCTACAACAGGGCACAGAGCCACGCAGGATGCAATGGTGATAGCTGCTCTGGTGTAGTAGTCTGCATAAAAATTGTGCAGCAAAACCATTGTTTCCTTGTGTTCCATAATACTTCTTGCAAAACAGTGATGAATTCCAAAGCCTGTAAGCCTGTGAAAGAAAGGAACAATGATTGCAAAAACATTTCTATTAGTAACATAATTACATTGGATTGGTAGGAAATGAGTGACACTGTGATCCAAAATACTTAAATTTCTGTAACCTTTGGTGGTTTATTATAACAAAAAAACCTGTACCTCTTTCTACTTCATTTTGCTGTTTGCCATATTTACTACTGCTTGTTGGTAGCCTCACTAAATTGATGACAGTGTTCTACTGAGTCGCTGCTTTGTTGGTGCTGTCTGTTACTGTTGTGATTTCTGAGCTTTTGTTTCAAAGCAATCTACTGATTAACTATATTTCATTGCTATCTACTGCAATTCATTGCAGTTTGGCTGCATTTCGTTGCTGTTTGACTGTATTTTTTCATACTGCAAGTGCTATTCTTTTGACTATAAGTGATTAATCTGTGTTCCACTGTGAGTTTTTTCTTACAGAGTTCTTAACCTTAAAATTGAGTAGCATAGTTTCAATACAGGTCTGCAGTATCTAGAGCTTCAGCTGCACGGTTTTAAACCCTTTTTGAGATATCCAAGCTATAAGTTAACTGTTTTTTTTCTGAAAAAAAAAGTTCTAAGCTTGTTGTCTGCCTTTCCTGTTACTAGAGTAGTCTAGATAGAGATTTTCTGTATCCAGGACTGTTTTGTAAGTTTCTGAGTTCCCCAGACCCTTCTGTGTTAGAGGGAAGCCTTCCAGCTTATCAGTAGGAGCGTAAGCACTAGGTAGCCCATCTACCACAAAAGGAGTGGTTTCTGGCTCTGAAAATGTAGTTTATTAGCCATTTGGGCAGTTTTTTCTATCCATTTCAACTTTCTCTTCTCTCTTGCACTTTTAATTAGCTTATTTACCAGCACACATGTGCTATCAGCACTAGACATCCTATATGGAAACAGCTCCAGTACTTAGTAATGATTACCATCCCTCCTGGCATGTCTAAAGGTCAGTGTCCTGTGCTTTCTCCTATTAACCTGGTGAACTTGGGCATTCTGAGGCAGTGTAGCAACTGCCTCATGTACACAGACATCCCTCTCCTCTTACCACCCAACACCCAGACTTGTGAGAGATGCGCCTATATCTCCAAATTGGAGGCCATGCACTCTCAAGCCAAGACTGGAATAGCTGGTCAAGAGAAGAAGGTCAACACCTGCAATACATCACATGGACCACATAGCCCTCCAGAACACCCACCATCACAGCCCTCACATAAAACCACAAGCCACACACCCATCTTCGTGGAGGCTGTCAATAGAAATCTACCCAAATAGCAGAGACCTCCAAGGCAGAAATGCACTTGACCACCACAACACAGCACAAACCACAAGACACACAGCTCACCTACTAATTATGCCCTCAACCTAAGACAAAACAGCTTGCCCAATACAATAATCATAAGTGACTCAATAGTGAGGCACACTAATGTTCCATTCACTAGTTTGTATAAAGAGAAGGTAACAGTCAGGTGTCTATCAGGTGCCAGAATCCGACACAACACACGCACTCAGGTCACTCCACAACAAGTACAAGTATGACTCTGTCATTGTCCATGTGGGTGTAAATGACCTGAGATGCACCTCCCTGGACTACATGAAAACAGACATGGTGGAGCTCTCGGATTATGTGGCCCAGGTAGGAATGACCCTAGCCCTGAGCAGCAGAACATGGACCGAAGCTCCAAAGGTGGTGGTGTCTCCATATTTGTAAAGGATTTGCACACCTCCAGACTAGTAGCCCAACATAACGCATCTGAAGTACAACTAACATTGGCTAAGATGGAGATTCAAGTCGTAGCCTGCTATAGTTCCCCAACCATGTCCCAAGACTCTCACTCCACATTCAAAAGCACCCCAGAAACTATTAAGATCCAACCCAACACTTTCATACTAGGTGACTTCAACTACCCCTCCATCAGCTTGGAAAACTACTCAAGCACCAATGCAGTGGCCCAATGCTTCCTGGAATTCATCAATTCCAATGCCCTGGACCAGCTCATTCTTATCCCCACTAGAGGAAGCAACATCCTTGGCCTGGTTATTACTAACATGGGCAACCGTTGCTCTACACCAATAGTCAATTCCTCCCTGGTTAGATCCAACCACAAACTAATCACCATGGAAATCCACATCTCACCCACACCCTGCACAAAAGTATCCACCATGAAAACCTTCTCCAAAGCTGACTTTGGACTTCTTAAAACAGAGGTGGCTAATTTCACGGCACCCATGCCAGTGGAAAATAGATGCATGACTGCCAAATCCTACACCAATGCACTGTACGAACACGTACAAAAATGCAGGGAACTAGCCATACCCAACAGAACCAAGATGCTCTCCTCCAAAAAAAGGAAGCCAGTCTGGTGGTTCCCTGCCATTAATAAACTCTACAACAGAAGGAAGAAATTGTTGCAGAAAAAGATGAAGTTCCAAGACTAGAAAAATTCCCTTATTAGCCTCAACAAAAAGTTGAGATCTCTCATCAAAACCTCCAAAGACAGCTATGAAGGCAGAATTGCGGCAGACACTAAAAACAACCACAAAGCCTTCTACAGTTATATCAAGAATCTCAATGGCAATACCCAGATTTGCTCCAAGTTATTGCACAATGGTACCTCATATACTGAGCCAACAGATATTACCAACATACTGGCTGACAGATTCAGTGCCGACTTTACCCCCCCCCCCGAAGGAACAATCTCAATACCAGAAGAATGCCAGGCACCCAACATTACTGCAGCACAGGTTAAAGCTGCATTGTCTAAGGCCAAGAATACAGCTTCCATGGGATCCGACAATATCCCTGGCTGTATTCTACATCAATAACAAAGTGAACTGGCACCACATCTGTATGCTGTTCACTCACAGCCTCACCTCAAGCTTTGTCCCTACTGAATGGTGCACTGCTACAGTCATCCATCTCCATAAAGGAGGAGCGACTACATACCCTGGAAATTATCACCCCATTAGCCTGATAAGTCTGATATGTAAGGCTATGGAGTGCATCATCATGGACCTAATTAACAAGGATATAGGGAATCTCCAAACTCTAAATCCCACTCAATTTGGTTTTATGAAAGGTAGATCATTCCTGCTCAACCTGGTTGACTTCTTTGAGTCAGTCACCAGAGCGGTGGATGAAAGTAAGGCAGTTCATAGAGCCTACCTCAATCTGGCCAAAGCCTTTGATACCATTCCTCACTCAGGAATTATTGATAAACTCAGCAAACTAGGCATCGACCCTTATATTGTTAGGTGGGTTGCAAACTGGCTCACAGATAGAACCCACAGTGTGAAAGTAGCAGACCCCAAGTCAGACTGCCGACCAGTCATAAGTGGAGTCCCACAGGGATCAGTCCTGGGTCCTCTCCTGTTTAGCATCTACTTTTCAAAAGTCCAGGTCAACACAGAGGGACTCTGGCTGACCAAATTCACAGATGACTGCAAGCTGGGAGCCATAATTAACTCCCCAAGTGATGTAGACATCCTGCAGAAGGCCTCACTGAGACCAATGACTAGTGTCAAAACCATGGCTTTAAGCTTAATGCCAAAAAATGTGTCATCATCCCCTTTGGGAAAAACTCAGTTCCCAATAATTACCACATCGATGGGAGCCCACTGAACACTGAAGGCATTATAAGACATCTGGGGACACAGGTTGACAGCAACCTCTCCTTCGACCACCACATTGCCACTGTGGTCAGAAAGCCCTTCTATGTGGCACATCTCATTACCAAGGGTTTTGCATCCAGGAAGAAAGAGGTCATCATTTCTTTTTACTCTTCCCTCATTAGACCAATCATAGAGTATAATGCCCCATTTGGCATGTACCTCACTAGACACCTGCAACAGCTGGACAGGCCACAAAAGTACCTCACGAAGAGGATCCTAGGCTTTAAACACATGTCCTACATGGACAGACTCAAAAAAAACTCCAGCTATTCTCTGTCTCATATCATCTACTAAGAGGCGATCTCTGCTTGACTTACAAAACCATGTCTGACCCAGCTCTGCTAGAAATGTTGCATCTAAAGAAATCCCAATCCCTCTGCACCACATGCTCCAGAGACCTCAACCTCATTACCACAATCATCAGAACATGCTGGAGGGACAGGTTCATAACTCAAGAGACTACCCATGCTCTGGAATAGCCTTCCCATACACGTCAAGCAGAGCACCTCACTAGCCCTCTTCAAGCAAAATCTTGATGAGTGGATGGGAAATAGAAAGTTCAACCCGGGGATCACTCCAGTGGCTCTACTTAATAGAGACACTGGGAACTAATGATGGGCGGCACAATACCAGGGCACTTCTATGGGCTAGGGTTGTAAAGGCCCCAGGGCCATTAGCCTAGTACACACCTATGAACTTATGAACAATTACTTTAGTCCTTTTTGTTGGTAAATGAACTAAAACAAGGTTGACAAACTGTACTGCATCAGAAATCAAGGTCAACAGGAAGACCTTATTCCAATGATTCAGGGAGCATGGAGAGGATGAATGAACCACAACACACATGATGAGACAAACTACTAGAAGTGGGAAACAACAAGGGTGATGATGCTGTTGGCTGCTTTAGTTTGCTTCACCTCTACCGAGACCCTGAAAAATATAAGTGCACAATGGTAATGGTGACCATTGGAAATGCACTGCATGCCCCAGGCAGTGAGATCATAAACGAGTGGATTACTGTTACATGAAAAGAGCAGACTACATGCAGCTCTCCTCTCAGCAACACCAAAAAGCAAGCCCAGTACCAGGGCCGGCTCTTGGCAGTGCCTGCTGGGCTGCAGCCCACTAGTTTAAAAAAAAAAAAAAAAAAAACAAATGAGAAATGAAGCCCTCTATCCTCTATTACTTTTAATTTAAAATAATAACTGACTTTCTACACTCTGAACTCCACGAATGTGCATGTGCAGAGTTCTGAGGCACTCTGATCTAATAGAATAAAATAAAATGAAATAGTCATATTTTGCTTTTCAGGCTGTTTTGGGGCTTCACAAATTTAAGTCCACCAATCAGTATAGCAGCTAAGGATGTCTGAGATATAGTTCTACAACTGTTTCACTTGGCCACAGGATGAAGCATTGAAGAGCCCTTTTTATTGGTTCAGGCTGCTTTAGGTGACTGGGACAGCCTGAGATTGAAAAAGGAAGAATGGTGTAATCTGCGCTGCTGGGGCAGGAGCATGGGGAAGAAATATATATATATATATATATATATATATATATATATATATATATATATATATATGCTAGTGAGCCAGTCCAGCATATAGGAAGGGGAGTGCTTGGTTTATTTAAATGTGTGTGCGTTGTGCAGGGCACATCTCTCAAATGTCCCAGATTTAGCAGCACTACTTGTTCTGCTCTTTCCTTACAAGCATTCTGCATGTTTGTGTGGAAAAAAATATTTACTTTTGTTAACATTTTTGCAACAGAAGATAGCCATATATACAGTGGATATAAAAAGTGCACACACCCCTGTTAAAGTGCCAGGTGTTTGTGATATAAAAAAATGAGACCACAATAAAGCATTTCAAAACTTTTCCCACCTTTAATGTGACCTATAACCTGTACAATTCAACTGAAAAACAAATCTATTATAGAAAAATATAAAAAAATAAAATATTTATATAAGCTGGTTGCATAAGTGTGCACACCCTTAAATTAATATTTTGTTGAAGCACCTTTTGATACGAGGTTGGAGGTTAGAAAAGACTGAGGAGGTAGACTGGAAAAGCAATTCACAAGAAACAAGAAGAAGCAAACTTCAAATCATTTTTCCTTAGGTAGATGCCAAATGTTGGAGGTGTGATGGGGCAAGTGGGAGCATAGGTTTTGGGACTGTAATGAGTTGCCAGACTTTAAAAATTCCCTATAGAGTACTCTTTGAGAAATACTGGGTGAGCAAATAGGTGTAACTAAAGAAATAACTTTTGAGCTGAGATGCAGTATCTGAATCGTGTAGACATAGTAAACCTAAGTTTAACTAACTTAACTTTTAACCAAAGTTTAACTCTGATGGCTGCCAGAAAAGCAATTACTAGAAAATGGAAATCAAAGTCTAAATTAACTGTGCTTGAAGTATTGAATATTGCGACAGAGATTCAAGAACTGGAATTGGGGACAGAAAAAAATGGAAGTCGAGGGAAAAACACATGCAGAATAATATTTTGGAGGAGGAGTGTGGTTTAAGGAAAGGTAGGTATTGATCAGTTAATGCAATGTTGAATTGATGATAAATATACAAAAGAATATATGTGATGTACAATGTCTGCATCTGGGAATATGTTAATAGGGCTTGTTTTGTTTAATATAAGTGTGTGCTTCTATATATCTTAAGTGATAATTTAACAGATATGTTAAAAATGTCCTTTTCTGATATATATCTTTAAATGGTCATAAAAATAATTTTTTAAATGTCTGTAACAATGTTATAAAATGTGTTGTTACATTATTTAAATGACAGTGGTTACTGTGCTTACCCCATACAGCTAAAGTGCCTGTCACATGGAAAAATAGCTCTTAGGTGCAACATCTCAGTAGCCATAGGTATTTAAAACTCTTGAAACCCCAAACCATCACTGCCAAAAAAGAAATAATCCACATTTCAATGTTTGTGGTGCTAAGAGAGAGTGCAAGTAGCTGTAAATTGTGTTACTGTCAAGAACTATACTTGGTTCCCTACTGGAAAAGAACAGAAATGTACATGCACTACTGTAACTGTTTAAATATACATATTTTAACAATGGAAACTGGGATACAAGGAGGTTAATCTCAGTCTAGAAAACTTTAGAAAAATATCTGAAATTAAATTACTTTATAGGACACAATAAAGAGGCTACTTCTCAAGTTTTCAGTGCAACTAGAGACACTGAGTCTATGCTAGGAAGCTTACTGTATTGCCTTTATGGTGAACTAATTACTAGTCTTGAAATGTGGAGGAATGTAATTCTTTTATGACTTCCAGCATCTGCCAAGGATCTGAGCAGAAGTCTTTGTCTGTATATTTTTACAGGTAGATGCTAAATGCTGCCAGCTTCTAGCAATGGGGATTTTGGCCTCAGAACTAGAAGTCAGATGACAAGAAATGATGTCATTCTGCAAGCTATCCCAACAGCAATATTTTAGATATTAATTTGAGAAGTCTCTTAGTGAGATAGGGCATTCTGCATTCTGTCTTGGACCTGACAACAACTAGAAGATCCATTCACGACATCTGCCTTCTCTAGTGAAGTAAGTTTCTAGGGAACAGTATAACTCTCTTAGATGCACTCAGGAATATAGTAAAGCTTAGTTTAGATGTTTTTCTTTATCTGTGCGAGCGTGTATTGCAATGCTATTTTAAATATTTACTGTGGTTTTGAACTCTGATATCACTGTGAAAACATACTTAGTACTGTCTTGTACTTTTATTATTTATTATTAAATATATTTAAACCTTTCATTGTGATGATCTGTGTAGAGATATTTAAGTTTTGAGAGTACTTGCATATTTATTTGGTGACACTGTGTGGGTCACACCTAACAGCCTTGCTCTTGGTCAAACTACCATTTCTATTAGCACTAAAATTACACAATAAGATTGGACACCTTTTGTTAAGGGCCTTAAAGTAGCTGATTAGGAGTGGCTGGTGGCAGGGGAAACTACCTTATAGTCTGAACAGAAGGGGGCATGGTTGGAAAGAGAGTGTGTTGGAGGACTTGGTTTGGAACCCTGGCTGAGTTCTCAACTCTATAGCTGTGCCAGTGGGGAGTCGTACTGGGGACCCAGAGAAAGAGGAAGAAACCAGCTCAGGACTGACTGTGGTCTCTGTGTGCTCTTAAGGGAAACTGCACTTGATGCAGAGAGCTGCATCTGTAAATACTGTGTGTGTACTTGCCATCCTCCTTGTGAACGTCCCCCACTGTTGCCAGTGGTGAGGACTGAGGCTCCTTGATTACTGGTCCACTGGTGGGTCATCACATTTGCTGGGCAGTGGTGGGATATCCACATCAGAAACCAGGCCAACTTTAAGTAAAATGCTACCTGTTTGCTCAGGTGGGAGTCACTGTGGAAAGTCAGTCAAGTTTCATGAGCTGATCTACAATAAAGCAAAATAGTATGGTCACATTTCTCAGAATACAAGCATATTTGCCATATTATGATTAGGTTCAGAAGGACAGCAAAGCAACTATGACTGAAATAGAGAGTAATTGATTAAACAAGCAGTGCCTTATGTTACTGAGGATGACTGTCAGGCAGATCCATGAGACATGGAATGTTTTGTAACATTTGGGTAAACAGTGATGTGCTATGAAAACTTGCAAAAGAGCGACTGCCTAAAGCAAATGAGAGACCTGAATTAAAACCAAATGTATGAGAAGGGGACACAGCAAAAGGTTTTTATTAATTAGAACTTTGAATATTTATTTCACACTGTTGGCAAAAAATGTTAATAGACATAAATAACTTTGAACCAATCAAGTAATTTTAGAAAGCACAGTTGTGTAAAATCTTACCATAACAGTAGATATCCTTCTCTTCACTGATGCAGTATTCTTTTCAATAGGGATCCCCTGCTAAGGGTGGCCCAAAATCCGGCCAGTATATCAAAGCCTTTAGGTTGCTAAGGGCATGCCGTATGTCATGCGTATGTTCCATGCATACAGCATATAACATCAAGGTGACATTAAGATGTACCATCCTCAGAACTGAGAGCTCCAGTAGGAATGCCAGTCTAAGGATTAGGGAGATACCAGGCACATTCAGAAAGGAAAAGGACCAGGAGGAGGAGGGAGGAAGTGAATACTGTAGCATTGAACATTATGGTAAGATTTTACACAACTGTACTATGTCCTTCCATTTCACTGTTGCAATATTTCTTACAATAAGGAGTGTGTAAAAGCTCATGAAGAAGAGAGGGAGGAGGAAGGACCAGCGCAGCTCTCTAGAAACCCATGAAGAATGGCCCTAGTAAAACCAGCTCTAGCCCTGGATATCACATCCAACTTATAGTGCTTGGTAAAAGTATGCAGAGAAGACCAGGCAGCTGCCTCAAGAGAGTTAGTATCTAAACCCATGAAAAAAAGGACCAGAAGAAGCCACATCCCTAGTTGAATGAGCCTTAACCAGAGAAGGAAGGCTCTTGCCATGAAAATAACAACAAAAAGAAATGGCTTTAGTTATCCAAGAAGAAACAGTTTGCTTGGAAACAGCCAATCCCAAAGATCTAGGATGAAAGGAAACAAAACGCTGATAGATTTGTGAAAATCTATGGTCTTTTCCAAATAAAATCTGAATTGTATATGCACATCAAAACTGTGCAAAACCTTCTTACATGCAATCTGTGGAGAAGGGAAAAAAGTGGGCAAGTGAATAGACTGATTAAGAGGCAACTCATTCACCACTTTGGGCACAAAAGAAGGATTAGTACGAAGAGACACCCTGTCCATATGGAAAACTAAAAAAGGGGGAATAGCTATAAAGCTTAAAGCGCAGACACTCATCTGGCAGAAGTAAGGGCCAACAGAAGAACAGTCTTCCAAAAACAATGCTGCAAGGAAGCTGAATCTGCATACTCAAAAGAAGCCTGAGCTAACTTCTCCAAAACAAAATTAAGGTCCCAAGCAGGAGGGACAGGCTTCCAGGGAGGTCTAATATGAAGGACACCTTTCAGAAATTGTTTAGCCTCAAATTTAGATGCTAAAGGGGGTGCTAGAGGCAGACAAGCAGAAATAGTGGAGAAGTGGGCTTTAACAGAAGAATATGCCAATACAGCATTGAGCAATTCATACAGATAAGAGAGAACCAAAGGAACATCAACAGAAAGTGGATCCAGGTTATGAGAACGATACCAAACTGAAAACATAGACCTCTTCCATTATTTCCTAGTAGTGGGTTTCCTGGTCTCCTCTAGGACTCTAAGCACATCCTCAGAAAAAAAGGTGTCTACATGGATTCAAAATCCTATCACTCACAGTGTCAGTTGAAGAGTGGACAGGTAGGGATGGATGAGATCCCTTGTCTTGTGATGAATGTCCTTAGCTAAATGCAGAAGAAGAGGGAATCAATCCTGTCTGGGCCAAAAGGGAGTCACCAGCAAGATTTTGGCAATATCCTGTTTCATCTTGAACAGGACTTTTAGAATGACAGAAGTGCCGAACTTCATGACACCCATGCAGATGGACAATACAGTTACGACTGCTGAATCCTACACAAATGCACTCTATAAGCACTTACACGAGTGCATGGATTGTGCTATCCCAACCAGAACCAAGACGCTATCCTCAAAAAAAAGGAAGCCTACCTGGTGGCCCCTGCCATAAAGAAACTTTACAATAGAAGGAAAAACTGTTGCAAAAAAGAGTAAAATCTCATGTATGGAGGAGCTCCCTGGTCAGCCTCAGTAAGAAGCTGAGATCCCTTATAAGATCCTCCAAAGCTAGCTATGAAAACAAAATCGCCACTGATTCTAAGGGCAACCACAAAGCATTCTATTGCTATGTCAAGAATCTCAATGGCAACACCCAGATCTTTTCTGGGTTACAGCACAACGGCACGAAAATTACAAAACCAACTGATATTGCCAACATCCTGGAAGATAGGTTCAGTGCTAATTTTACCCCCCTCTCACCACCTAAAGGGCCCATATCTACACAGGAAGAATACAGAGTCCCTGTAATCACATTTATGCAGGTAAAAGCTGCACTCTCTAAAACCAAAAACACAGCATCCATGGGACCGGACAACATCCCAGGCTGAATTTTACATGAACTTCAGAATGAAATAGCTCCCCACCTAAGCACCATGTTCAATCAAAGTCTCATGTTAGGCTTTGTGCCCACTGAATGGCACACAGCAACAGTTATCCCACTCCACAAAGGGGGAGTCACCACTGATCCTGGGAACTATCGCCCTATTAGCCTGATGAGCCTGGAATGCAAAGGCCATGGAACATATCATCATGGAACTCACAAACAAAGACACTGGTAACCTCCAAACTCTGGACCCCACCCAGTTCGGGTTTGTGAAAGGCAGATCATGCCTTCTGAACCTGATCGACTTCTTTGAGGCAGTCACCAAAGCCATAGACGAGGGTAATGTGGTTCACACAGCTTATCTTGACCTCGCCAAGGCTTTCAACACCATCCCCCATTCTGGAATTATAGCTAAACTCACTAAACTAGGTATAAATCCCTATGTCACAAGATGGGTTAGCAACTGGCTCACTGACAGGAACCACACTGTAAAAGTTGCAGACTCCAAATCTGACTTCAAACCAGTGACAAGTGGAGTAACACAGGATTCAGTCCTGGGACCTCTCCTGTTTTATATCTACTTCTCTGAAGTACAGGCTAACACAGAAGGCCTCTGGTTAATGACGTTCGCAGATGACTGCAAACTAGGAGCCATAGTAGAGTCCCCAAATGATGTGGACATCCTAGAGAAGGGCCTCACTGAGACAGATGCCTGGTGTCAGGTGCATGGCCTCAAGCTCAATGTCAAAATGTGCATTGTCATCCCCTTTGGTAAAATCTCTGTACCCAAGAACTACCACATAAACGGCAGTCTACTTAAAGCCGAATGTGTGATAAGAGACCTTGGGACCCAGGTGGACAGTAGTCTCTCATTTGATAATCACATCGTCACAGTAGTCAGGAAATCCTTCTATGTGGCACACCTCATCACAAAAGGGTTATCATCCACGAAAAAAGAGGTCATTGTTCCCCTCTACTTGGCACTCATTAGACCCATTATAGAGTACAACGCCCCTTTTGGTATGTACCTCACAAGACATCTACAACAACTGGAAAGGCCGCAGAAATACCTCACAAAGAGGATTACCAGCCTCAAACAGATATCCTACGCAGACCGTCTCAAAAAACTCCAGCTTTACTCCGTTGCATATCGCCTACTCAGAGGCGATCCCTGCCTAACATACAAAGCTATGTCAAACCCAGAGCTGTTGGACATGCTCCACTTAAAGAAATCCCAATCCCACCGAGCTACATGCTCTACGGACCTAAACCTTGTCACCACAATAAACAGGACATGCTGGAGGAATAGATTCCTGTCCCAGATACTTCCTATACTCAGGAACAAGCTACCCATCTATGTCAAGCTAAGTTCCTCATTAGCACTCTTCAAGAAAAATTCTTGATGAGTGGATGGGAAATAGAAAATACAACCCGGGGATCACTTCTGTGGCTCTGCTCAACAGGGGCACAGGAAATTAACTTTCTTGGGTGGCGTAAGCCAGGGAACCTTGTTGGCTAGGCTTACTTAGGTCCTTGGGCCGATAGCCTTGTACCTACCTATGAGAGGAAGAGGATGCAAGGCATAAAGAAACATCCCCTTCCAGGAAAAAGAGAGGATGGCCACCTTTCAGACCAGAAGACATGGGTTGCTGGCACAAAAAAGAGGATTTTTTCTGTTCAGAGGGGAGGTAAATACTTCTACCTGAGGAGTACTCCACTGGTGGACAATGTCCAGAAACACATCCCTGTGATGCATCTACTAATGGGACTGTGACATGGACCTGCTCAGAGAGTATGCCACAATGTTCTGACCTGAGGGAATGTAAACTGTGTGAAGTGTTACTTGATACTGGATAGTTAGATCCCACACATAAAGTGCTAACATGTACAGGAGAAAAGATCTTGTCCCACCTTCCCCTTGCTTGTTGACATACCACATAACTGTGGCACTGTCTTTCAGTACCCTGAGGGGCCCCTGAAATGAAAAAAAGGATGAAATGCTTGAAGAACCAACAGAAGAGCTCTCATCTCTGACACTGATGTGATCTTTCCTTTGTTGAAGCAACCTGAGGCCCTGCACATTTAGAGACCTGAAGGAAGCTCCTTATCCCACATCTGAAGAGTCTGTGAACAGCTCCTGAGAAGGTAAAGGATGTTGAAAATGAAGCCCTGGATTGAGGGACAACTGCTGAATCCACCACTGAATTTCTAGCTTGAGGCATGGAAGAGGAACTATGACATCAGGAAGATGAGAGTGCTGAAGCCAAACTGGTTTTAGAAACACTGAAGCTTTCTCATGTGGAGTTTGGCTAGAGGGAGCATAGGAATGGTGGAGGCCATGAAACTCAGAGTGCTTAGAAGTTCCCTGGCTGTAAATAAGCCCAAAGAAAGAAGGGTTGAAAGAAGGCAATGAGAGTTAAGGCCTTGGGAGGAGGCAAGGATGCCGGCACTGGAATAGTCCAGATCCTGCATCCCAGAAACACATGATCCTGTGAAGGAGTCAGGAAAGACTTTTGGAAATTTATAGTGAACCCCAGGCTTTGCAGGAGGGAAACAGCAAAATGAAAATGCTGCAGTAGAATCGCTGGAGAGGAGTCCTGAAAATGTAAGTCTTTAAAGTAGGGAAAGACCTGTAACCCCTTCAACCTGCAAAAAGTAATCACAGGAGTGAGGCATTTGGTCAATACCCTTTGGGCAGTAGAGAGGCAAAAGGGCAAAGTAGAGAACTGAAAATGCCAGGAAGCAACAGAAAAATGTAAAAATTTCCCGAAAAGGCAATGAATATGGATATGAAGATAAGCATCCTTGAGATCCAGAGAAACTAGAAAAGCCTGAGGAACCAGCAGAGGAAAAGTCTGAAGCGACACCATCCAAAAGGAAGGGACCTTCAGAAAGGTGTTTAGGTGAGATCCATTATGGGTCTCCAAGTGCCCTATTTCCTGGGGACCAAGAACATTCTGGAATAAAGCCCCTTTCCCCTTTGAGAAATTGGAACTTCCTAAATAGTTCCCGGATTCAAGAGACCCTGAAGCACCTCCAGAAAAAAAAGGCTAATCTCTGTATCACTGCTGGACAGAGGCATGGCAAACTAATGGGTATAGTATTCTTCAACCTAAGGGGTGGTGAAAGCCACACAACTCTGGCTAGGCTTATAAATGCCCTAGGGCAGATAGCCTAGTATGAACCTATGAACCTAATTGTTCCTGAGGGGGCTGAGGAATGCCCATAAAAGGGGGAAGAGATTACCATGCCATGTAGTACCCTTGGCGAATAATAGAAAGAGTCCAGGAATCTTGAGTAATCTTTAACCAAACAGGAAGAGACAGGGAAAGATGAGGAGAATGAGTTGGAATGTGGATGAGAAGTACAGGATAGTCAGACAGCACCCGGATTTTCAGAAAAAGGAGATTTCTGAGCTACAAAAGTCTGGGCAGCCATAGCAGGGGAGTCCTTCTTACCTTTGAGGGGAGAGTGAGACTGTCTTTGAACAAAGACCAACTTTTTAGGGTAATTCCTTTGGAATTTAGGTACAGGAGAAACAAAGATATGTTTTAGATCTTGTAAAGCCTTACCCTTTTCCTGTAGGGACTTAAACAAATCAGCAACAGCAGCAGCACCAAACAAATGTTTGTTATCCAGAGGAGCATGAGGAGCATCCATCAACTTAGTCTTAATATCATCAGGCAATGGCTGAAGCTGAAATGAAGAATATCTTCTCAGCACAGAATCAAGGCAGCAGCCCTAGAGGAGGCATCTGCTGCATTACAGCTGCATTTGACAGAGTTGCAAGCCACCTGAGAAGAAGTCCCTAACAAGGAAAGATCAGAAGTCTTCCCCTCAGAGTCAGGAAGGTCACAAATGACCTGACAAGTCTGAGATAGAAGAGCCAAAACATATTGTCATATGGATCTGATAACTGACACCCCTAAAAGCAAGGGTAGCTGAGGTATAAACCTTCTTAACATAGTTCGACTGTCTTTATAAGAAGGAAGCAGCTTTGCAGAAGGCAGTAACTTTGATGGCTTGTCAGATGCCACATACACCACAGAGGGGTCAGTAGATGGGCACTTATAAAGGAACTTGCAATCTTCTGGCACCTTATAAAACCTATCATGATTTTTTGGGAGCAGGGGCTGAGAATCAGGAGTCTAAGATATAGTAGAAAAGGCATCCAACAAGACAGCCAGGACAGAAGGAACAGCAGAATGTCTAGGACAATCCATTTTCAAAAGCTTGTAATACCTCTTCTGAACCTCAGAAACTTGGGCACAATCTCATATGAAAAATTCCATTATTCTGGAAATTGTCCTCCCAAAGGAAATCTCTTCAAAAGGAGAGTCAGGACTAGTGGACTTCTCTTCCTCAGAACCATAGTTGAAGGGAGAAGGAATTTCTTAAGAACAGGCAAGGGATTCCTCAACCTAATCCCCCTCCTCCTCAGAGGAATTTTGTTCCTAGGCCTCTTAAGAGGAGTAGAAGACCAAGGGGGGGCTGGAACAGAAAATCCTCGGAGGCTCCAGAGCCATCAGTGCACTAAACAAACCTTGAGTGAAATTCTGCCACTCAGTCTAAGGGTCCTTAAGAGCAGGAGAAACATGTTTAGTTTTTTATTTCTTCTTTAAAGGGATGTCAGCCTTGTAAAACTTAGAAGGCTCAGACCCCTTACGACACTATAATTATAGTTGGTACCTCCCTTCCTAACCAAAATCTGAGGAACATCAATAGGCCCTTTGATAATAATCAGCCATGGTTCCCCTTGAACATCTGAAGCAGACACCTGCAAGGCCTCCAGGGACATGCACAAAGCCGGATCCATACTGCCTCTGAAGTGGGCACAGCAAAAGATTCCAACTCAGGAGACAGGTGATCTTCCAGGCTTTCACTAGCCTCGAGAGAGATGTCTGGCTGAGGTGGCACGGCCGAAAAATCAGACCTAGCTTTCTTGGCCTTCTTCATAGACAACTGACCCTCTGAGCAGTTCTGAAAGTACAGCATGAAGAGGAATGGAATGGAATTTGTCCTTTCTCCAGTGTTGTGCAATCTTGGAATTGGTATATACTATTAGGAGGGGTGTAGGGAGCACAGTCTCCCACATGAGGGGTGCACAGGGGTTTACCCCTGCATTAAAAATATTTTTGACATTTTGAGTTTTAGATATTTTGATTTTCAGTCTTTTGAACTTTAAATCTTCTGACATAAACCCCTTATAAATATCTGCTACACAATCTTCCCTTATTTCATTTTTCTATCTTGTACTGACAGATGTAGGTTTAGATCTATGACAAGGTACTGTTTCTCCCTCTTCAGATACCGTGGTGAAGTCCATTTTGTTACATTTTCCATTCTCAGCAATCACCTGCTGCTCAGACTTTTCCATTTCTGAGATTCTGTGCTTTAGCATGACAGAAAGATCATTTCAAGTTGGGCATTTTTGTACTTCCTAACTTCACTGCTTTAGACTGGACCACCTCAGAGAGTAAATCATTCTCTTCATTTCTGTTATAGTCACTTATACTGCCTAATACACCAGAAATAAGTTTTACAAATGAATAACAATTTCAAACATAAGTCATCATAACTTGATATGTATAAATTACTTTTTTAAACAAACAAAAAAAAAAGAGTACTTCAAAGGAGAATTCTTGCTTGACCAATATTTTAGCTTATAACATAAAACCTGCACTGAAAATATCTAATCAAAGGACAATTTTTGAGGAGGAAAAAAGTGCCCATCTAATACTCTCTGTGACCATAGATGACTTTATATTAATTATGGGACATGTCAAAAAGAAATGGAAATAATGTGTACTCCCCTATTTAAAGTGCAAAAAACTGGCACTCTACATCATCTCTCTAGAAAACAAACATGAGTCCTATGCCATTGATGTAACAGTAATACAGCTTTACCGCTCTTTCAGTTAAGATCTTCTAACTAATTATTCCATTTTCTCCAATACTAACTCAAGAGATTTTCATGCAAATCAAATAAATAAACCTTAACTTATAGTCAGAAGGCACTAAAGCCTCATATGTCCTAACATTTGCGACTTTCACTATAAGCACCTTATTTATTAGTGTGAGCTCATCCCTACATGCAGGTATAATAGACCGCAGTTGAAAATTCTGCCATTAGTAGAGCTCCATTCCAGATAACAGATAGTAAAATTGGCCAGAGATATCATCTGACCTGCTACACGGTCTCAGACATCCTTGGCAAACTCGAAGCCCATGCTGATCAAATTACTCCACCATAACAAGGTGCCATTATGAACAATCGAGTGATTGTGCCAGAAATAAGAATATACTGCAATGACTGCTTTCTTGGATTTGTTATGTCACCATCTGTTTTCAAACTGAGTAGGCCCTTGTCATCTTAAGCAAATGTCACATCACAGTCAAACAGGATTTTGTGGCCCTCTTCCTCAACAATAGAAATACCCTAGTGATGCAATGCCATACCCAAATAAATTTCAAGTCTAGATGCTCCCCTACCTTTTGGTCCTAGGTACAGAAAAAAAAATAATTTCCTACTAATTATGGGTACTTACGGTCCCTCAAAAAGTTTGAAATGCTACTCTAAAGTTTTTTTTTTTAATCCTATTTACCTCAAGTATCAATTGTTTCATATTCCTTTCTACCATATCCCATATTTGTGAAATCATCTAAAAATCATTAGAATGAAGAAGTTTTGATCTTTTTTTAAGGCTAAGAACTGAATAGGGTGTTAAAGGAAATAAGACTGCTTTTATTAGCACTTACTTTGAGGTCTGCATATTCAGCATACCTCTCAACCTGCAGATACCGAAAACAGGTACAAAGGCCCTTGAAAACTAAGCACATCCAGCTAAAAATCTGGACATCTAATTTGCATAAAATTTGAATACCAAATAGCCCATAACTCTTCCTACTTCCAGAAGGAATGTGGAACACTACATATAAAATCATTTAAAAAGCAGAGTGGCAAAAATTATGGAAATATAAGCACATTACAAAAGCGATAGTGTAAAATAGGTAGATTTAACTGAACTGTATTGCAAATCCTGTCTAACACAAGTCATTTATATTTGCTTCTGAGAAAATGAAGATGAACGACGTTTATCCTCTTTCTTTGGATTATTGTGCCACATTTAGCATTATTTTCTGAATACTAGACAGATTCAAAAATCATGTGTGATGAGGGGTTCAGAAAATTGTGTGAATGGGGTAAATGAAGACTGAAAATAGGGACATACCTCCAAAAATAGATACATCAAGTGGAGTGGTAAACAAGGCCTGAAAATAGGAACTTTTTCCTAAATATATGCAGACAGTTGTTTCAGAGCCTGCAAAATGTTTCCAGCTCATAGCAATGAGTCACCTAATCAGAGCACACAATCACCAGTGTACCACCTTGAGAGAAGCTGCTCCCAGCCATTTAAAGAAATGCTACAATGACCTGAGGAACTTGTTTATGACAAATGTAAGAAGGAAAAATAGTAAAGAGGATAGTGGACACCCCAACGTGTAACATGATTAAAACACATTTCTGTCAACAGAATCCATTACTATAAGTCTGGATTAATGGGTTAATATACAGC
The DNA here is from genome assembly GCF_019279795.1 of Protopterus annectens. Lineage (NCBI taxonomy): Eukaryota > Metazoa > Chordata > Ceratodontiformes > Protopteridae > Protopterus > Protopterus annectens. The sequence continues at coordinate 1,295,869,681 of NC_056726.1, read as the reverse complement.
ATCAGACACCACTGGATTAATTCAGCAGACATGCCTAGTTGGCCCACTGCCATCCACAAATGGACATACACTCCTCACCCATACGTTACCTTAATAAAGGCCAAATTATTTGCATTTATGACCTGTGTAATTACTTTCCTAATACCTTGCAAAAATCTTCACTTCATTTTGTAGTAGGGATGAGAGTCAACAATTACCCGGACTGCAGTTCCTCCCAGTATTTGGAATCTTCACAACTTCAGCTCCAGTACTACCGCATATGAAATAGGTGAATGAGATGCTTTTTAGTTTTACTATGGAAATCAGCTGGGAGCCCATCCAAGCCCAGTACCTTTCCGGAGGCTAGACTATCTATGGCTGCTGTGACCTCAGCCAGTACAAAGGGCTGACTCAAGTTAATTTGCATATCTTCAGGAAATATGGGCATGATAACAGACAGCACATTCAATAACCTCTGCAGAAGGGGATCCTTTGTGTAAGCAATTTTAGCACATCCCTCAGTCAAAACAACGACAAAGTCCTTTTAGTAAACACAAAGATACTCATGCTTACTTTGAATCAGGCAATGAAACAGCTCAACCCACTCCCATTGTTCAACCATAGCCAAATAAAGAGTACTGTTACATGCATTCATCAGTTCCTTAATCTCCTCACACAAGATTAAACACTTATAGACAAAGTTTGAATATCTCTTTTTCCTTAAGCTCTTGATCAATTCTAATTGCTCCTGCTTCTTGACATTTTCTACCGTTTTAACTTTGTATTAGCCTTAGATTTAATCTTAAATATCCCCAGTAACTAAGATGCCACTCTCATTCACAGTATGCTGCTCCCAATAGTGAATAATCCAGTCTTTCACTAGTTATACATTGTCAGTCTGCTTTAACCTTAAAGAATCAAATTTACAAAGCTTCATCAGTGGCTTAACATGCCCAAGATCCTACCCCATGGTTACCACAGGAAGATCTGACAAAGCTCAGTGGACAGTTTGTACCTCCATGACTACACATTATTATTTACAAGCTAAACATCTAACTGACTCGGTACACACCAGGACTAGTTCCATAAAATGTTTACTGAATATCAATAGGATGAAGGGCCTTTCAGACATGGACCAGATCATTTTTTTATTTATCCTTTGTTGACCAGTTCAGCCCCACTAGGCTAGTAGCCTTCTTTCAGGGAAGACCTATGCATTTATCCTCCAAAAACAGTGCAGCTCCTTTATGAATTTAGATAGTCTCCAATCAGGGAAGGTACATATATCTAACCATGGGCTTGGCACAAAATGAATGTCCCCCTATGAGTAATAGATGGGGAAAGCTATACATAGACCTATTAGCATTAAAAACATATGAAGAGGCTCCACATTACCCTAATTTAATGCATAAAAATTAGCAAGAGTTACAGACCAACTGAGTGTATCCTTTGGCAGCTCTCATCACTCATTGAACATCATTGTATGACTTCCTGATCTTCCAGGTGGGAGATGTATGTAGTGTTATCTCTCACCCCACACACACGCGCAATGTAGTAGTACACAAAAACTTCAGCTCTCTCTGCAGTTCAAGAAATGCCATCTTTTCCTGCTTCTTTTGTAATTTTGGTCTTGTGAGGAAGTACCATTCTGGTGGTATGCTTAAGCATCAACTCAAAATGGCATTAACCTTAGCTGGGGTACATATCTCCTTAATATTCCAATTTTACACACTATATTTTCACTTCCATGATACAAATCTCCATCTCCAGCTTTACATCCATCATTAGGGTTACACTTAACATCCAAATCATGAGTACTTGTGGACATGCTGGATACATTAAAAATGCTAGTTGTAGCTGCAATTTTGACAAGCTATTATTTATTTATTAATTAGCATTTCTGACAGGGAGATTCTGGCTGAGTATCTAAGGACTATCCCTTTTCAGCTGAGGCACAGAGAGGAAAGCTCCAACAGTACAGCTAATCAAGTAATTAGCATATTCTTCAGTGGACAGTTTGCACCTCCATTTTATTTATCCTTTGTTGACCAGTTCAAGTTTTAGTCCCACTATACTATGTAAAGAATACCTAACAGCTATTGTCTGTTGTACCTAGAAATATATTCTATATGTATTATATAACCTAATTAGTTCAGTTGTAAAATAATCTACATCATCTGAATGCATCTATTTATGTTGGTTCTAAAGGTAGACTGAAATAGGAATATAAAGAAAGTACAGTTGTGTACACTTACCATAAATGTCGACGTTCGAGTGTATTCACTGTTGCAGTCATCACACTTGGGTTATCTGCCTGCAGTTAGCTCTCAGTCGGCCCGAATACCAGAGACCTAGTATTTCTGTGTCGGATGCTGTCGCTCCAGGACTGACATCAAGTCGTCAGGGGTATAAAAACAGGCAGCTGACGTCATTACATCAGTTTTTCTTGCCCCAAATGTCAGGGGTCCCCTAAATAGGGAGCTAAGCTATGGTGAGGAAAACACCACCAGTAAAAAGTAAATACCAATACCCCTGAAAGGAGTGAGTAAAAGCCATAGAGAGGGGACAGAGAGAGAAACCAGGGGACTGGAGGGAGGGAAACCAGGACTGCAACAGTGAATACACTGGAACATCTACATTTATGGTGAGTGTACACAACTGTACTATGTTCTTCATGTTTCACTGTTGCAGTCATCACACTTGGGTAGATTCCCAAAGCTGAAGAAGGGTGGAGGCAGTCAAGAAGAGTTAGGGCAGGCTAGAATGCCTTGCAGGACTGCTGTTGCAAAACCTGCCCTGGAGTTGGAAAAGATAGGCAGGTGGTAATGCTTGGTGAAGGTGTGTACAGAACTCCAGGTAGCAGCTTCCAGGATGTCCCTGGTAGGGACTCCCCTGAGAAATGCTGTAGAGGTAGATGTTGCCCTAGTGGAATGTGTTCTGACCCCCCCTGAGGGGTTGGTTTCCCATGATGCTTGTAGCAGAAATGGATGCAGTGTGCTATCCATTTGGAATTTGTTTGTTTTGAAACGGCCTTGCCCTCTGCCCCTGTTGCAAAGCTGACTAGTAACTGGTCAGATTATCTGAAGGGCTTAGTCCTATCAAGGTAGAACTTGAGCTGTCTGTGCATGTCCAAGGAGTGCAGGATCCTTTCCCCTTTATTTTGAGGATTAGGGAAGAAGGTTGGCAAATGGATGGATTGGTTGAGAGCCATACTGGACACCACTTTAGGCATAAAGGAAGGGTTAGTCCTGAGGGAAACCCTGCCAGCATGGAAAATAATGAAGGGTTCCATAAGTGCTAGTAGCTCAGACACTCTTCTAGCTGAAGTGATGGCTAGAAGCAAGGCTGTTTTCCAAGAGAGTAATTTTAACTCTGCTGATGCTACAGGTTCAAAGAGGGGAAGCATGAGCTTTTCCAGTACAAATTTAAGGTCCCAAGCAGGGGTGGGTGCTCTCCTTGGTAGCCTTAAGTTGTTTGCCCCTCTTAGGAACTGTTTGATAAGATGGTGCGAGAAGAGAGTTGGCTCAGTGTTGTAATGAGCCGAAATGGCTGAGGCATGTATCTTAATGGAGGAGAAGGACAGGCCTTTGTGGAGTAGATCTGCTAAGTAATCCAGGATTAGAGGCAGGGAGGGCAGAGTTGTGTCCTCTCCTTTAGAATGAATCCAGGAGCAGTACCTTTTCCACTTATCAGTATAGGATTTTCTTGTACTGGGTCTTCTGGCTTCAAGAATGACATCCAGCACCTGCTTGCTTAGGGTTGCTGGGGGAGAATTCAAGGAATAAGCCAGGCTGCAAGATTTAGGGTTTGCATTTGCAGATGCAAAATCTGTCCCTCCTGCTGAGAGAGCAGGGTTGGGTTCTGGTGTAGGTGCCAGGGTGGCACCAGTGACAGGCTGCGCAGGGGTGGGTACCAGTGCTGCTGTGGCTAGTCCGGGGCAATCAGAATTGTCCTTGGTCTGTCCTATCGAGTAATACTCTTGGGAGAAGGGGCAGAGGGAGAAAGGCACAGATAGAGAGATTTACCCACTGAAAAGATAGGGCATCCACTTTCCAGGCCCTGCTGTGAGGATTCCTGGCGCAAAATTTGCTGAGCTAGTAGTTGCAGGTGGAGGCAAAGAGATCCATCTCTGGGGTCCCCCATTTCTGAATCACAAGGTTGAAGGTGCTGGGCTCTAATTGCCACTCATGTTGGTCAAGGAGATTTCTGCTTAAGTCATCTGCCAGTGAGTTTTGTTTGCCTGGCAGGAATTGAGCTTGCAGATGGAATTGCATGTCCATGACCGTGTTCCACACGGCCATGGCTAACCTGCAGAGTGGGTAAGAGTGGATTCCCCCCTGCTTGGTGATGTACTACATAACTGTGGTGTTGTCTGTTTTGATTAGCAGGTGTCCTGGAGAGAGTAGGGATCTGAAAGCTGTCAGAGCATGCTGCACAGCTAGCATCTCTTTTTGGTTGATGTGCAGATGAATTTAACTTGGGCTCCAGTGGTCCTGAATGCATTTGCCATCCATGTGTGCTTCCCAGGCATAGTCTGATGCACCTGTGGTTAGGGTCTGGGCAGCATGGGGTTGAGTAAAGGGCAGTCCCTTGCTGTGGTTGCATGCTGCTGCCCACCAAAAAAACTCTGTCCTTAGACAAAGTATGATACAAATGACAATTTTCAGGTCCTGAGAATGTTGGCACCAAAGACTTTTTAAGTTCCACTGAAGTTTCCTCATATGCAGTCTGGCATATGGAATTAGTACTATGCATGAGGCCATGAACCCTAGGGCTTGCAGGATTTTCCTTGTGGATAGCTGGGTTCTGGTGGCCATTTGAGTAAAATAGTCTGTCAGATAGGCTTGTTTTTCTGAAGTGAGGAATGCCATCTGGGATGCTGTGTCCAAGCTTGCTCCCAGGAATACAATCTTTTGACTGGGGACTAGCTTTGATTTATTTTCGTTGATGGTATACCTCAGGGATGTGAGAAGGCTTTTTTACAAATGTCAGGTGCTGCAACAGCAATTCCTGACTGTCTGCCTGAATCAGTCGTCCAAGTATGGGTAAATTTGGATATTTCTCTGCCTGCAGAAAGCAATGGCTAGATCCAGACATTTTGTGAATACTCTTGGAACAGTGGACATGCCAAAGGAAAGTGCAGAGAACTGATAATGCATAGATCCAGCCCTGAAATGTAGAGATTTCCTGCATTACATCCTTATAGGGATGTGCAGATAGGCTTCTTTTAAGTCTAGGGTGACTAACCAAGCATCTTTGGCTAGCATAGGTAGAAGCTGCTGCAGGGTGAGCATTTTGAATTTTGGTAGCACCAGGAAGGTGTTGGGAATTGAAAGCTCTAGGACTGGGTGCCAAGAGCCCTCTTTTCTGTGTACCAGAAAAAGTCTGGAATAGAATCCTTGACCTATCTGTTCTACCAGAACCAGCTGAATTGCCCTGATAGAGAGCAGGGATAGAACTTGGTTTTGTCTCTGCCGACTGGTTTGGAGGAAGGTCTGGGAACCCTTTTGGGGTTGGCAGAGAGTGGAAGTAAAATCTGTACCCCTGGGATACAATGTTGAGGACCCATCGGTCTTTGGTGATGGACATCCAGTTTTTTTTTTGCATGAAGGGCAAGTTTTCCTCCTAGGGGCACAAGCAGTTGGGCAGAGGTGGGGAGTGGAGTAGAGAAGTCATTGTGAATTCTTTCCATAATGCGATGGCTTAGCACTCCCTGTTTTGAAGGTAGAGGCACTCTATTGCTTAGATCTCTGCATACCTTGGGACTGTAGTCTGGGGGGGGCCTGTTTCCCCTGGGTCTAGTTTGAAATGGCCTGGAGGGGGCTGGAAAGGACCAGTGTTTCGAGGGGCAATGCCTACTGAATCTAGGAGGCTGTACTTGTAAGAATTCTTTGACTGTCTGCATAGATTTAGCTTTTTCTTCCATCTTTTTAAGAACTTCTTCTGCTTTGGTGCCAAACAGATTGTCCTTGTTCAAAGGAGCATCTAATAACTTTGATTTGACATGGCATGGTCTGGCAAGGTCTGCTCCTTAAGCCAAGCATGCCTTCTCAGTATAGAACCAGTGACTGCTGCCTTGCAAGATGCTTCTAGAGCATCAAAGCCACACTGCAATGTATGCTTGCTGACTTGGCTTGAAGAATGCATAAGCTCTTGCAATTCTTTATTTCCTGCACAGTGTGTAAAGGTTGCTATTTTTTGCTTAATAAGCTCCATAATATGTTGTTGGTACTTCAGCATGAGAAACTGACAATACAAAGTCCTAATGGTGAGAGTTGCAGAGGTATATACTTTCTTACCCCATCTGTCCAAAGCTCTGGAATCCCAGTCCAAAGGGGTGGGATTCTTAGCTGTAGTTGCTTTGATACCTTTAGGCCCCTGGGAAATGATCTCTGGGTCAGCAGTAGGGTTTTTGGAAAGAAATTTGTGAAAGTCAGGTACTCACAACTTCCAGGACTGGGGGTATTGCTAAAGGCCTATGTTGTGGCAAATCTAGAAATTCTCTGAGTCTCTTTTCAGACTGAGGATAGTCTTAGCATTCCCAATGTTAATGCTCTCTTAAAGTATGTAAGGTTTCACCAAAAGAAAAGTCCTCTGGTGGAGAGGCAGAGGGAATGGATTCTTCTGCATCTTAATCCTCATAAGCAGATAAGGGCATGTCTTCATAATCTGATATCTCAGAGGCGTCAGACTCTTGGTCTGTTGAAGCTGCTAGGGACTGGTCTCTTTCTCTTACCAAGGGAAGGCTGACTTCGCCTAATCAGCATAATAAGGTCTTCTGCCATTTTAAGCATTTGATGTTGTGGCAAGGGAGCAGGTGCATGTGCTTTGGTCGTCGGTTTTCTAGGTGTAGCCCGTGCTCTTGGCCTTAGAAACTCAGTAGTTTTAGACAGGACTGAAGACGCAAAAGAAGTAGTCGATTTGTGTTGAACATCGGTAGTGCGAAAAACTTCCTCAGAAGCCGGTGCATGCTCAGTGGCTCCGGACCCATCCAAGGTAGAGACATCCGCAGGTTCTATAATCGAAGAGTCTCATGGCATACTGAACTCTGAATGGGTCAGTAGAGGCCTGCGAATCCATTGAAGCGGGCATCAGGGGCTGTGAAAGCACCTCATTGAGTACCGGTGAACTGGCGACTAGCTTAATGGAAGCGTCATCTGCAGCTTTGGACCTGTGTGGTCTGTCTCTGTCTTTATCCTTACGTTTTTTCAGAATATCGGTAGTCAGATGACTTACTGAACTATTTTGGAATATGGAGATCGAGAACAAAAGTATTTAACGACAATAAGGGCCAGACAAAGAATGGTTTGGGCTTTGAACAAGCCACAAAACAGACAGCAAGGTACATCGTGGTCTGGGCCTAAACAGGTGATGCAGTAAGAATGAAAATCTCAGTGTGGTATTCGCTTTCCACAGGCAAGATAATTGTTAACTTTTTCTGACATCGGTTAGAGCAAGAAAAAAGGATCCTCAACGTGGTACTTAGCTTTAGAAGACTTCAGGATGATTCAATTCATAAATGAAAAATTCAGGTAGCGGCCGACCGGCACTTGTGTGAACTGCTTCTGCTTTGGGCTCCTCAGCAAGAAAGACTGATGTAATGGCATTGACTGCCTGTTTTTATACTGCTGATGACCTGACGTCAGTCCTGGAGCAAAAGCATCCGACGCAGAAATACTAAGTCTATGATATTCGGGCTGACTGAGGGCTACCTGCATGCAGATAACCCAAGTGTGATGACTGCAACAGTGGAACACGAAGAAAATAAAACTAAATCTTGTATATATTCTACTTAAATAAGGTTTTATTACTCTGTTAAAGTCAGCATAGTTTAATATTATAAGTTCATAGGTAGGTACTAGGCTATCAGCCCTAGGGCCCATACAAGCCTAGCCAAAAAGGTACCCTGGCTTTCGCCACCCAAGAAAATTATTTTCCTGTGCCCCTGTCGAGCAGAGCCACAGAGCTGATCCCCGGGGTGAATTTCCTATTTCCCATCCAATCATCAAGATTTTTCTTGAAGAGTGCTAATGAGGAGCATTGCTTGATATAGATAGGTAGTTTTTTCCAGAGTATGGGAAGTCTCTGGGACAGGAATCTATCTCTCCAGCATGTTCTGTTTATTGTGGTGACAAGGTTTAGGTCCGAGCGTGTAGCTCAGAGGGATTGGGATTTCTTTAAGTGGAGCATGTCCAACAGCTCTGGGTTTGACATAGCTTTGTATGTTAGGCAGAGATCGCCTCTGAGTAGGCGATATGCGACAGTAAAGCTGGAGTTGTTTGAGACGGTCTGCGTAGGATATCTGTTTGAGGCTGGTAATCCTCTTTGTGAGGTATTTCTGCAGCCTTTCCAGTTGTTGTAGATGTCCTGTGAGGTACATACCAAAAGGGTCATTGTCCTCTATAATGGGTCTAATGAGTGCTGAGTAGAGGGGAACAATTACCTCATTTTTCCTGGATGAAAAACCTTTTGTGATGAGGTGTGCTACGTAGAAGGATTTTGGCAATGTGATTATCAATGGAGAGACTACTATCCACCAGTGTCCCAAGGTCTCTTATCACACTTTCAGTGTTAAGTAGACTATCACCTATGTGGTAGCTCATGGGTACAGAGTTTTTACCAGAGGAAATGACAATGCACTTTTTGGCATTGAGCTTGAGGCCATGGCTTTGACACCAGGCATCTGTCTCAGTGAGGCTCTTTTGTAGGATGTCCACATCATTGGGAGTTTCAATTATGGCTCCCAGTTTGCAGTCATCTATGAACTTTGTTAGCCAAAGACCTTCTGTGTTAGCCTGTACTTCAGAAAAGTAGATACCAAACAGGAGAGGACCCAGGACTGATCCCTGTGGTTCTCCACTTGTCACTAGTCTTAAGTCGGATTTGGAGTCTGCTGCTTTCACAGTGTGGGTTCTGTCACTGAGCCAGTTGGCAACCCATCTTGTGACATAAGGATTTATACCTAGTTTAGTGAGTTCATCTATAATTCCAGAGTGGGGGATGGTGTTAAAAGCCTTGGCGAGATCTAGATAGGCTGTGTGAATCACCTTACCCTCGTCTACAGCTTTGGTGACTGCTTCAAAGAAGTCAATCAGGTTTAGGAGACATGATCTGCCTTTTACAAACCTGAACTGGGTGGGGGGAGTCCAGAGTTTGGAGATTACCAATGTCTTTGTTTGTAAGTTCCATGATGATACATTCCATGGCCTTGCAGACCAGGTTCATTAGGCTAATGGGGTGGTGGTTTCTAGGGTCCGTGGTGGCTCCCCCTTTGTGGAGTGGGATAACCATCACTGTGCACCATTCAGTGGGCACAAAGCCTGAGGTGAGGCTATGATTGAACATGGTGTTTAGGTGGGGTGCCAGTTCATTTTGTAGTTCATGTAGAATGCAGCCTGGGATGTTGTCAGTTCCCATGGATGCTGTGTTCTTGGCTTTGGAGAGTGTGTTTTTTACCTGTGCAGCCGTGATTACAGGAACTTTGCATACTTCCGGTATAGAGATGGGCCCTTTAGGGGGTGGGAGGTGGGGTAAAGTTAGTACTGAACCTATCTGCCAGGATGTTGGCAATATCAGTTGGTTCTGTATATTTAGTGCCACTATGCTGTAACTCAGAGCAGATCGGAGTGTTGTCATTGAGATTCATGACATAGCTTTGTGGTTGTCTTTAGAATCAGTGCCAATTTTGATTTCATAACTAGCTTTGGAGGATTTTACGAGGGATCTCAGCTTTTTACTGAGGCTGACCAGGGAGTTCTTCCAGTCATGGGATTTTTCTCTTTTCTGCAACAGTTTCTTTCTTTTGTTGTACAGTTTGTTTATGGCAGGGGACCACCAGATTGGCTTCATTTTTTGGAGGATAGCATCTTGGCTCTGTTAGGGATAGCACGATCCATGCACTCGTGTAAGTGCTTATAAAGTGCATTTGTGTAGGATTCAGCAGTCGTACCTCTATTGTCCATCTGCATGGGTGTCGTGAAGTTTGCCACTTCTGTCTTAAGAAGCGTGAAGTTGGCTTTGGAGAAATTTTTTATGGTGGTTTCCCTAATAGGGGGTGGGGGCAGAATGTGGATGTCTAAGCTGATTAGCTTGTGGTCGGATCTGACCAATGATGAATTGACCTCTGGTGTGGAACAAAGGTCGCCCCTGTTGGTAATGACCAGGCCTAGGCTATTGCTGCCCCTGGTGGGGGTGTGGATAAGTTTATCCAAGGCGTTGGAATTTATGAATTCCAGAAAACGTTGAGCAAAAGAGCTCATACATGAGTAGTTTTCCCAGTCAATGGTGGGGTATAGTTGAAATCGCCCATTATTAGGGTGTTGGGTTGTACCCTAATATTTTCCAGTGTGTCAAGAAATGAGGAGTGGGAATCCTGGGGCATGGTGGGGGATCTGTAGCAAGTTACAATTTGGATTGCGGTCTTGCTCAGAGTTAGTTGCACTTGGATAATCGATCGGATGCATTATGCTGAGCAACTAGCCTGGAGGTGTGGATATCCTTAGTGAATATGGACACGCCTCCACCTTTCGTGTTTCAGTCAATGTATGGTGGCCGAAAGGTGTGGTATGAATTATAGCCTGGCAATGCAGGGGTGCTCTCTGGAGCCTTAAACCAGGTCTTTGTCACTGCACAGATGTCGATGTTCTCCATTTTAAGGAGTGCCTCGAGTGAATGCATTTTGAGGTTTAGACTTCTAGCACTGAGTAGCATTACCCTCAGATTTTGCTTGCTTGTACCTGTTATGCTGGTGAATTTGTCATTTGAACCTTGCCTAAAAAAAGGCACTATACGGGTGCAAGAGCCTTAGCCAGTATCTGGAATCCCAAGGGTGAAAGGTGCAGACCATCTCTGGCAAAGCATTGTGGTCTGTCGATCATGTCATCCCAGGCAGACAGATACTGGACCCCCTTAGAATGACACCAGAAGCTTAGTCAATTGATGAAGTCAATCATTTTGTCCTTGTACTGTGGTATCATTCTGGTTGATGGCAGGATGCTACTCAGGGCTAGGGTCATACCTGACAGGGCTACAAGATCGGAGAGCTCCTCCATGTCTCTTTTCATGTAGTCCAGGGAGGTACGTCTCACACCAACATGGACAATGACAGAGTCATATTCGTACTTGTTGTGTAGTCACCTGAGTGTGTGCATTATGTGGCGGATCCTGGCACCCGACAGGCAGATGGCTAACTTTCTGCTTGTTTAGCCTGGTGAGTGGAACATCAGTGTACCTGACTATAGAGTCACTTATGACTAGAGTGTTGGGTACGTTTTTATGTCTTATGGGCTGTGGTTGAGTGGCACACTGAGTTTGTGGGCTATGTATCATTTGGGTTATGTTGGGGGGTGGTGGTTACATGCGTTTCTGCTTTGGAGTTCTCTGTTGCTTGAGCAGACTTTTATTGAGAGCCTCTGCAAATGTAGGTGTGTGTTTTGTGTTGCTATGTGTTTGTTTTGGTGGTGTAGGTTTTGAGGGATTATGTGATGAGTGTGGTGTGGTGCAAGTGTTTACCTTCTCCTCTTGACTGTTTAGTCCAGTCTTGGGTGAAGAGAGCTTTGCTTCCAGTTTGGCTGCATAAGTGCAACTCTCACAGGCTGTAGTGTTGGGTGGTAGGAGGAGAGGGTTGTCTGTGTGCATGAGGCAATTGCTGCATTGCCCCAAGATGCCCAGAGAAAACACCGGGAGCTGACCCTTAGACATTCCTGGATAGGTGCTTATTTATTAAGTACTATAAAACTGTTTTCCTCTAGACAAGTGTGGAAAGTTGAGTGCTGTAGTAATTTTTAGCTTATTTACTGCTTACAACAAGTTCTGAACAAGTGCTAAGCTCAAAGAAACAGATTTGAGTGCTAAAACTAAAAAAAAACTGGCTATGTCTTAGACATTATTTCTTTTTATTTTATTCTTTTTTAAAACTGTTCTTGTATATTATCTACTGCATTTCACTCTTACCGTTTTATTAATGGAACTTTTCTCCTTGGGCCACCATTGAAAAAAGATACGTGTCAAGTGGACTTTCCAGTTAACAAATGTAAAATAAATAAATAAATTCTTAGTTACAAATAAGGTAATGCAGAGGACAATGATGAACAGGAGCAAACATCAAGGTAACTGCAGCAGTACATACAGCAGATTGCCAAGTACCAAAAACATTCAATGATCAACCTGGAGTTACACAAAATGATAAACACAGGATGTTACAAGACAGGTATTTACAATTCATATACAACCAACATCATCTCTATTTGTTTCTGAAGTGAATACGTAAGATCATAATTTTGAGTTGTACATTATGGTAACGGCAGGATGTTACAAGACAAATGTTTACTATCAGTTGCAAAATGTTTGACAATCTTAACTAGGGGTTAGGTCCAAGAAGGAGAAGGCTTACCCCACACAATGAAATGTTCCATGTATGGTCTACAATATGAATCAGTGAAAACAAATGTCAAAAATAATCAGGTAAGAGTGTAGTAATACATTCTTAACCCACTTTCATGGGTTATTAGTTTAATATAACATAGTAACCATAGCTCTCCCCAATATATCTACAGTTTATTAACCCCCATATTAGCAATATCTAAATAGAAGCAGACTTCATTACAATAATGTTAAAAAGACGCAAACATAAAATGCAATAAATAAACCTTGCAGCCATGACCCTAAAACAATACAGAGGTGTCACAACCTTTAGAAAGAGAATATAATAAATATAACATAATAAAATATAATATAATACAATAAAATATTCAACAAACATTGCAGGAACTTAATAAATTATTAAAGATGATATCTTCTACTGGAAATCTCACCATATTCAATGAGAAACTATTATACTAGGTGACCTCAGTATAAACTAGCAGCTGATCAACAATGGCACACAGACTTGATTAAGCTACATGACTTTTCCCAACTAATCACCTCCACAACTAGAATCAATGAAAAGTCTGACAGATGCTCAACTTTAGATCCTTAGCAACAAAACAAACACCATTCATACATCTGGAAATCTGCCAGACACGATAAGCGACCACCTTCCCACCTGTGCAGTCAGAAACTACAGTACCCAATACAAAACATAATTTATAACCAAATACATATTACAACAAAGACACCTTATTTAATACTGTGACCTAGTATAAGTGGAACATATTAAGATTCACTGCTGTCGCATACATTAATGAAACTTTTATAAATACTCTTAACAGCCATCCCTTACACTAATAAATAGAGTCAAATTAAATCCTACACCATTGCTAACTAAAGAATCTAAAAACGCATGCTTCAAAGAGACAAAGTTTGGAAAAACTGACAGAAAAGCAGCATGCAAAATATATTTCATACATTAAGATATCTTGGAAATCTTGTTAAGGACTGCATTAAATGGACATTATACCAATCTCCATATAAACACCAATAAAAATCAAAGGCTTTTTTTGGTCATCACTAAACAGGCTAATACCTCCCAACCAAAATACCAGCCTCTCTCCTTCTACTTCTAACACCACTGAGTCAATACCATCTCAATGAATGCCTACTTTATACAGAGTACTATCTCTGATTAATGATAATAAATCACCCACCTCTTTAGCTGCCCATCGACTTCCAACAAATTACCTAAAAATATCAGCTGACATTTTGGCTTTTCCTGTATTTGTACTGATGAACCAAGCCATACCTGAGAGATATGTCCCATCTATTTTGTAAAAAATCCTACATAATACTACTCCACCAAGGTGGTATATCAATAGACTATACAAGCTACAGACCTATTGTAATTCTATCCCCTCTTTCTAAAATACTAGAAAACTTCCTCCACTCACAACTTACACAGTCCATTAACTCTAACAGCCTACTATCCGATACCCTGCATGATTTTAGACCTCCATAGTGCTACCTCTGCACACATGAACTTCAGCAATATCATAATAAACCAACCGGCCATCTTCATTATTCTTATATTTAACAAAATCATCTGACACTGTACCGCATCAACATCTTCTAACTGAACTTTCTCCCCTCAGCCTCACCCAGTCATCTGACTCATGGTTCCATAACTATCTAATGGACAGGCAGCAAGTAGTCAAATGGGAACCATATCTCTCCTCCTTCCTACCAATGATGGCATCCAACAAGGATCAGTATTAAGCTCCCTTTTATTTAACATTTTTATTAACAAACTACATACCGACACCCACCTCAGTAGCAGAGTTTAACATGTTGCTGGCTTTACCTTTATACGCATGGCCCCATCCCAAACAACACTTCATGACATCACCCAAAAACTCTTTCTTGAAACTTGGCTAAAAGACAGAAATCTACTTTTAAATCTTAAAAAAAGTATGCTCTTCACTCCTAAACATTACCAAAATGAAAGGATATTTTAGAATAAACTCATCCAACAACACAAAAAATGTAACCATAACCCAAGTAAACCTTCTAGGCATACTGACAATAACCTCAAATTTGAAAAGCACGTACTGCAGCCATTAAAGAAACATACCAGAAACTCAGCTCCCTTTATAGAACCAATTACTATCTGACAGATGATGCAAGACAAATACTAGCATCTACCTACTGCTTGCCTCCCTACTATATGCCTCACCTATTTTTACAAACCTAAACAGCACACTTAAAGCTAAACTCTCCATCTGTTATAATAAAGTAGCCAAATTTGCTACTAACCTTATGTACAGGACTTATCATTGTACAGCCCTGAAACAATGAAACTGGCTTGAGCTGCCCAACTATTTAACAGACTCACAGCTTATTACTGCACACAGTCTTACATATAGAAAAATACCCAGTGCTAAAAGATACACTACAGCACTACTCTCCATGTAGAGGTCTTTGGTCAACCAGTAAATTGGGAAAATCAATAGTGCTCACTGATAAAGGCCATTACATTCAATACAAACTGAGGGTAAAACAAAAATAAATAACTGGCCAACACAGAAGAGTTGTATCAAAACTTTAATGAAAAAAGTGTAATGGATGTATATTCACATCACTTAGGAGGTTGGTCTTTTAAATGTGTGATGTAAAGTATGTGTTATGATTTGCTGATTTTAGTTTTTATGAATGGAATGTTTCTTTTACTTATAAATTGCCTAAGGAAGCTGTGCCAGGCAGTGAAAGTGCTAACCGTTATTGTTTTACAATTTACTGTTACTGTTTTACACTTTTTTCATTAACGTTTTGATATAACTCTTCCATGGTGGCTGGTTATTTATTTTTGTTTTATGTTCAACCAATAAACTTTTAGTAATGACAACTATGTCTAATAACTTAGCAGGTGAGTAACTGTACTCCCATTATGTATCTAAACTCTGGAACACCAACTTAATATACCTAAAATAAACCAAGAAACTCTGCTTTCAAGTTCCTACTAAAGCAACACCTAAACCACATGTGATCACATGCTCCACACTTGCGTAACTCCATTTCCCTTCCTCCATCCCGTTACACACAATAAACCCTTCGACTACTCCTCCTTAGTTTCCTTCCTACCTTAATCTCCACTTTACATTTCAGTTTCTTTCTGACCCTCCCACTTTATCCATCTCATTCAAATACTGTCTACCACTATCTAATAACCACCTTGTATTCTTACCCCATCTATTGGTGACTAATCAGATATACAATGCTTCTCTCCCATATCCAGCTTTAATTATTATCTACCTACTGGCTAATGTTTTCTTTCCTTACCATAAATTTTATTTATTCCTGACATCTGCACTGTAAGGCTCCTTACACAGGTCATACGAGTCATATCTAATGTCTGTTTCCCATCTTGAACTCTCTGCCCCCTGTATGTATATGTGTGTGTGTGTGTGTGTGTGTGTGTGTGTGTGTGTGTGTATATATATATATATATATATATATATATATATATATATTGCACATGAAGTGTTTGCACTCTAAATGTTTTATACTTGGAATTCTTGGAATTTTGGAATTTTATATGATGTATAATGTCACCTCAGAAGAAATACCTGTTTATTTTTATATAGTGCCACTACAGAATAATTACCCGTTTGTATCTAGATGGTTTTAAGAACCACCTATGCAATATATCTTTGTAAAAATATTGTCATGAGCATCTTGAATATATCTGCTGCAGCTTTTCTCCATGAGCCACCACTGAAAACAAGCTTTGCGCAGTTTGCATTCCCAGTCAACAAAGACAAATAAATAAATAAATAATTTACCCACATCAGTCTTTATCACATTCCCAACATACAGGAACAAAATGAGGCCTCATTATTGAAGAACAAGACCATGGTTCAGGTCAGCAGGGGTTAAAGCCTAAATAGGAATCTCCCCAGGAACAGACAGAGCTTCAGTTCGCATTAGTGAAATCTTAGGAACTCTGGTAGTTCTGCATGCCAAGGAGTTTTCCAGTAAGCTAATCTTCTCTAAGGAAACTTCTGGTGGTAAAAGTCTTCATGTTGCTGGCTTTCCTTCTTCACAACCACATCCAGTTGAAGTTAGGGATTGAATCTATTCTGATTGGGGAATCACAGATCCAAATAGGAAATGTTTAAGAGATGCCAACTAGCTAGACTTGCCGTTACACCCAGATTCTTTGAGGATTTATTTTTGTTTGTAGGGGTATCTACTACGTGAATTTGCATGAAAAATCACACCAATGGTCTTTGCAACACCTGCATACATTTGTAAGCTTGTGAGCCTCTGAGTCTGAAAAACCTGATATGCTGCTTCTAGCATGTAGACAACAGTCTGACTATTTATTTTATGAAATTAACAGTGTAGCTGGAAACCACATCTGAACTATATAGCCCACTTTGTGGCATAGTCTGAAAAATGGTACCATCAGTTTCCTTTAGGAACACAAAGAAGTGCTGTAGTCTGACACAAACCTCAAGTGGTGGCCAGCAAATTGGCGATTCCCCAGCTTCCTGAATTTCTTTTAAATAGTGTCTTCATCATTGAACTTTTTATAATAAAACACTGACATATTGGAGTTATGTACCCACAGTGTTAAACAATGCGCATGTTCGATCAGAGCAGCACTTGTTTATTATCCAGTAATTTAGTAAGTCCTTTCTTGATAAGTACCATCATGAAGTTTCCTTCAATGTTCTCAGGCAGTCATGTAATTGTATTGCTGCTTCTGCGGGGCTATTTTTCCCAATCTTCCCTTTTAACTTCAGCTTCTGTGATGAGATTCAAAGTTCCTATATACAGCCTGCAACAATACATTACTCTTCCTCGGCATGGCTTGCTGCTGGCTAACAGCTAGTCTGATATCGTTTGGCCACTCTTTGTGATTATCATATACTGCTCTGAAATGCTGGACGTAACACTGGTAGTTTTCATGAGCTCTCCTAAAACATCTAGTGAAGATCAGACGCCTATGAGCCCATTTGTGACCTGTACTCGAACGTCTATCATTTTAGTACACATGGGCTCATCCACAGCAAGCAAAGTAAATAAAGATTTTCATGCTGCTGCTTGCCCAGAAACTGTCCTGTACACCATAACTAACTCAAAGTGATCACAAAGTGAGGTTACAAGACTACTGATGACATATGTAGCCCATGGTAATGAAGTGCTGTGATTAGAACTCCTCCACGTGTGGTCTAATGTTTGCTCCTTCTACTCCCTCTTCTGACACATTTTCATAATCGTATTTCTACTCGGTTTTCTATTATTTTCATGATGCAATAACATTCCTACTCTCTCCCTTGCACCACTTCCATGATGGATGCAATACCTTAGTGGGAAAGCTCCTTTCTTCCTTCTACTTGCCCTGCTCTTGCAGGCTGCTCTGTCACAGCAGGATGCAATATTTTAGTGTGCAAGTTCATCCATTTTGCAGAGATCAAATGTTCTCCTGCCAATCCAATTCTGTATTTTGTTAAAGGATTTCTAATAGTATGGGAGTTTGTTCCACATATGTGGAATGGCCTGCATCAGATAAGAGCCTCTTAATTTAATTTTACTGAATGGTATTCTGAAATTGACAGCCTTATGTGCATGTGTTAAAGTGCTGGGAATTAAATGTGTAAAAACTTTGAAAGTTAAAATTAATTTTCTCTGCAATACTTATATTGTATGGCAATGCTGTATAAACTAAAATTAGTTTTCCCTTGCAGTGCCTTTATTTTATGGAAATAGTTTTTAAATGCATACATATTTCCTTATAATTAAGTTCCTATACTAATGGACCTCATTTAATAAATTTGTATCGCACTGATTCAAGTTTTTTAACTGACTGATACATTTATACATCCAGTTATGGAATATAATGCTATTACAAATGTTTGCCAATTTCTTCTCATTCCTTAGTGAGATATTTTTTGACATCATGTACATGTTAATCAAATGTATACTTTGAAGTAATAATAATTCCTAGGTCTTTATAATATTTTACTTAATCGAAAATACCTCCTTGAAGGGTAATGGTTTTATGGTAAGTGAATCTTCCAAAAAACATTAATTTTCTATGTTTGAAGCACAACATGCAATTTCCTGTAAATAACTACGTAACCAGAGCTCCTTCAGAGACTAATGTGAAATCCAGCTTGCAATCATCTGCATATTTACTTATCCAACAATTGTTATCCTCTAGGGACAAAACCAGGATAAATAAAGGTAGGCCCATAACAGATCCATGTGATTCCCAGCAAGAACAGGAAGATGTCCTTCAAGAATGCAACCGGCGTCACGGTGTTGTATAAAGGCATCATCAGCCGCCCCATCTCTTCAGTCTTTCAAGCGAAGCAGTTCGCAAGTGCTGGTCGGTCAGCTCCTGTGTATCTCAGTTACGAAGTCATCAGAACATTTTGCCTCAGCCGATGTCAGAACAAATTGAAAAGTAAATAATTGTTTGTCTTGTGGTAAACAAATACCTTGCCTGGGTCCAGACCACGGCGTCTCGGCCTGTGCTGCCTGTGCCTGCTAAATAAGGTGCCGGGCAGAGTTTGATACATCATGCCGAACAACCGACAGCACAAGCTACCAAAATGATAGGACCGGGACCGACATCCTCGGCCTCTGATGGCTGCCTAAGCCTCCGCGAGTCCCTCTGGTCCCTACGGAAGCAGAACCAAATCCATTCCGAAGCTGGACACACCCTAACTTCGTCTTTTCGGTCTCGAGGCTACACGGTGCTGGTGATTGATTTTCCTCGTTCTGGAACTACCCGACACCATCCCTGTGGACAAGGTTACCCAGCCAGGCGCCTGTATCTATGTCCATCAAGGCCTTTGCGTGCTAAGGCCTCCAGCCAGGCCAAGGCCCATCCTAAACCTTCTTCTCAGGCCCCTTCTTCTGGTAGACAGATCATGTCTCTTGCTGCAGATCTAATCTCCCTTATCAGGGGGTCTCAGCCTCACCCAGACAGAGGTTCTCAGCCACCTGCTGACAAAAGGCCCAGAACTGAGCAGGCAGACAATCTCTCTTCAGATGAAGCCTCTGGGGATTCAGAGCATTCAGACACCCAAGAAGAATCCTTCCAGGCCTATGAGGACTCTGATGCTGAGGAATCAATTCCCTCTGCCTCTCCTCCAGAGGATTTTTCCTTTGGTGAAGTCCTTCACTCCATGAGGGAGCATTTTAAGTGTCAGGGTCAGGAATTTTCAGATTCTAGGAAAAGGCTACGTACCTTCCTTAAATTACCCCAGCACAGACCTTTAGCTATTCCTCCAGTTTTGGATGTCCTGGATGATGTATTCTCGGACTCCAGTGTTTCCCCTGATTCTCTCCCTCCTGCTCCGGTCAAGCCGGACAGATACTACAGGGTCCCTGACACTCACAAGCATCTCTTTAAGGCCCATTCTGTGGATTTAGAAACTATTTCACAGGGCCCCAAAGGAGTGGCTGCCTCCTCAGCCAAAAATCCTCTGCCTGCTGACAGGGAAGCAAGGTCCCTGGAGAGATGGGGTAAAAAAGTTTATACCTCTTCCACCCTTGCCATGAGGTCACTTAACTGCCTTTTTCATACGTTTCAGTACCAGGATTTTTTGCTGGATGATTTGCAGAAAAAGCTAGCCGCTTCTGAGGCTATAGATAGAAAGGCATTGCAGGATTTGGTTCATAATACACAGCAGGTTAACAATCATTTTCTACAGTGTGGTTATGATGCATTGGAGGCTTCATGTAGGGCAGCTATGACAGGGGCTGTTATCCGTAGACATGCTTGGTTAAGGATCATGTTAAAGTAAAGCTCCTGGTCTGGATAAACAAAAGCTTTTAATGCTCAGGATGTGTTGAAGTCTATTGAGGAGAAAGCAAAATCAGTACAGACAGTAAAGGATTTCCTCCAGGTTCAGCCACCCAGATTCAGCAGAAATTGGCCTTCAAAGAATTGGTCCTTTCCAGACTCTGACAAGTCTCAAAGGGGAAAGAGCAGGCAGCAGGTAGCAGAGGGGCACAGAGTTCCTACCGGGGCCGCCAATGGCAACCACAAAATCAGAGAAGTGGCACAGGTAGTTCACCTGCACCACAGGGACAATCTCAATGACTTGCCTTTCACTCTGCCTACCAAGGCTCAAAGAGAAGCACCTCTAGGCGGAAAATTATCTTTATTCTCAAAAAACTGGCATATTATAACAAAGGACAATTGGATTCTGGACATAATAGTCAGAGGTTACAGGTTCCACTTCCATACCTTACCTACAGGACAAGGCATGCCAAACTTGCCACCAAATCAAAGGGCAGAGGTGCTCATAGAAATCTCAAAGCTGTTACAAATAAAAGCAATAGAGAAGGTTCCTCCTCAGGAACAAGGCCAGGGATTTTATTCAAGACTGTTCCTTGTTCCAAGAAAAGAAAAATAATGGAGGCCTATACTGGACTTGTCCGTTCTAAACACTTTTCTCATGGTGCCAAAATTCAAGATGCTGACATTACAGCAACTTCTTCCCATGCTGGGCAAGGGGTCTTGGCTGGTTACTCTGGACCTCACGGAGGCATACCTGCATGTCCCTATCAGACACAGTTGCAGAAGATACCTCAGATTTCTTGCAGGAACAGAGCACTATCAATTCTCAGCATTGCCGTTTGGCTTATCTACTGAGCCCAGAGTATTCACGAAATGCCTGGCATCAGTAGTGGCAATTCAAATATACCCTTACCTGGACGACTGCCTTATACAAGCAGACAGCAAACAAACCTTGGTAAAACACTTAGATTATGTCATTCAATTGCTGCAGGCTTTGGGATACACAGTCAACATGCAAAAATCAAGACTACTACCATCCCAAGAGATTACCTTTCTAGGAGCAAAACTGGACACACAGCTACAAATGGCTTTTCTCATAGAGGAGAAACAAGAACATCTGACAGATTACTTCAAAAGCCTAGCAAAACTAACCCACTTGTCTGCAAGGAAGACCCTGCAGGCCCTGGGGTTCATGGCATCTTGCATTCTGCTAATTCCTCTGGCAAGACTACACATGAGAAAGCTACAAGGGTACCTAAAAAGCTTGTGGTCTCAGCACAGCCACAACCTAGAAGACATAATACCACTCATACCATGCCTGCAAAGGGAATTTTTGTGGTGGGCTCAAGCAAGCCACTTAAACGAAGGCATGCCTTTCAGCAAAGCTCCAACAAGTCAAACTATTACAACAGACACCTCGGATCATGGATGGGGGGTGCACATGGACGGCAGATGCATTCAAGGGCAATGGACTCCCATGGAAATGCATCAACACATAAATCAAAAAGAGATGTTGGCAGTGATACATGCAATAGAAGCCTTCGGAAAATCTCTTCAGCAAGGTCATCTGCTAATACGGACAGACAACACCACTGTCATGTGGTACATAAACAAACAAGGGGGCACTCATTCCTACCCCCTCTGCAGATTAACAATGACTCTTTGGGAAAAGTCCCTGAAACTGAACATCCACCTGCAATCCCAGTTTGTTCCGGGCAAGGACAATGTTCTGGCAGACAGGTTGAGCAGAGATTTCTTGGATCCACACGAATGGATGCTACACCCACACATTTTCTCACAAATAACAACTGCATGGGGGAAACCAGATATAGACCTCTTTGCATCTCATCTCAATCATCACCTGGAAAGGTTTTGCACAAGGATACACCATCCTCTAGCCTGGAGAATGGATGCTCTTTCCTTCAGCTGGAATGCCCTAACGTTTTATGCATTCCCTCCTCTACCTTTACTCACCAAGGTGTTACTGAAGATCAAGGCAGAACAACCAAGAGGGATCTTGATAGCTCCAGACTGGCCAAGGCAACACTGGTATCCACTGCTACTGAGCATAACGCACACAAAACCGTGGCCCTTGCCTCAATGGCCTCTGCTTCTGACTCAGCACAATTACAGGACTGTTCATCAGAACCTGCAAACCTTGAAGCTGAAAGCTTGGAGGGTTCCATGACTGTGGCCCATGACTCCCTCTCCAAAAAGTTCAGGAAATCTTGCTGGAGGCACGCAGACCTTCCACCAGAAAAACCTATTCGGCCAAATGGAAGAGATTCAGCATCTGGAATGTCAACAAGGGCCAGGAAGCATCACTGATGAACATACCTCAAATTTTAGAATACTTGGCAGAAATGTTTCACAGTGGCCTCTCATACTCTTCCATCAAAATCCACGCTTCAGCTATCTCAGCACATTACGACTGTGATCCACCTGTGTTCTTGCTAAGACAGTTTCTAAGAGGGATAAAGAATATCAAACCTCCAAGGAAACCACCAGTTCCTGCATGGGACCTCAATTATGTCTTAGAAAAATTAACTCTTCCTCCTTTCGAACCAGCAGCATCTTCAAATTCTCTCTTGGAAAATGGCTTTCCTGTTGGCAGTCACCTCTAGGGTTGCCAGCTGTCTGTTTTTTTTCTAACAAATTGTCCGGGTTTTGTTTTGTTTTAATTTTTCGGCGCTGTCGCTGATGTCTTCACATGCGCGATGATGACATCACGTCCTCAGGGCAGCCTGTCGGAATTGAGCTCCGAGGAGCCTACCGTAGTGTGAGCGGGAACCAGAAGCCAGCATTTAACTTTTCAAAAGGAAGGGGTAGGAAGGTTTTCAGAATGCAGCGAGCATCAGATAGCTGTTATTTAGCAGGGAAACGAAGGCATAGCAAGCGCCAGCACACGCTATGGCTGATATACTGGATGGTTTAACTCACAGACATAACATATAAGGTATACAATTGTTTACAGATTGATTGCTTTTGCTTAGTATAAATGGTATTCCTTCTGCTTGTTCTAATCCTGGAACTGTTGTAGTCTGTCATTCGGGTTTCGGGTACAGTCTTACTCTCTGGTTACTGTTACTGGCTAGTAGGTATACAATTTTCTAGCCTTTGGATTTGATTGCTTTTGCTTAGTAGATTCCCAGATGAGATAATTCCTAGGATAGCATACTGAATGACCTGAACTAAATGGAACCGAAGAGGTAGAGACCATAAAGAAGAATACCCAATGTCTAGCTAAATTATCCAAAGTGACAAAATACTAACCTCCCAAGCAAAAAAAAATACAAATTCTTCAAAAGTAGGCCCCTAAGAACCGTATACTTAAATCCTTTCTTTCTTTACTGTCATCTTTATTATCCTCATTTGCACTTACACTCGGTCTCCGTGACTCCAGTTTGTCAGTGATCAGCTTTCCTCCCTTACAAGTTTATTTTTCAGACCAAAAATAACTGCAGTTGCATTTATGCTATTTAAAATGTATTCATAACAAGAAATAATGATCTAAACAACAACAACAACATTCATCTGCATTTTTTAAAAAAAAGGGAAAGATCATCTATTAATACTTTTCACACACACACATTCTTTAAACTTTGATAACATATATTGTCACTGCTAAAAAAAAACATAGTACTATCTGTTTCTGGGCCTAGGCAACAGTTATTTTTAAAGCAATTCAGAGGTGTTACTAGCTAGTTTTGTATCCCTTATCGGGTGCCTCCCCCAATGTTGTGGAGTAAAAAAAACGCAGTTTCTGTCAAACTGCTTGCTGCAAATTGCAGTTGGTACAGTTTATGCCACAAATAGAGAACTACACTACTTCAGTATAGACCAGAAATTCAGTAAATGCTATTATGCACTGAACACTGATCGAGATCTGTCAATAACACCCCCTGACACTTTGGGTGCAGTGCAGGACAGCTGTCCCCTTCACCCCACCCTAGTTCTGCTTCTGAAATTATGCCATAAATGTCCCAATCAACTGTAAAAGCAAACAAATAGTATTTATATAAAAGAAAAACTTCTAACACCTAAATAATTAACTACAAATTAAACCAATTTCTCCATTTTATGCCATGATAATTGTCTACTGTGATAATTATTAAGCATCTCTAAAATTATAACTTAAGAACCAATATGCAGTTTGTGACACCCATGCACTGGTCCAGTAATCAAGGAGCCTCAATCCTCACCACTAGCACCAGTGAGGGTCCCTTGAATGTTTACATGTGGCACAAACATGTATTTTATTCAAATCCATATTATACAAAATGTATTTGTTTAGTTACTTGGACTTTTCACAAGAACCTGTTATAAATACTTTCAAGAACTAACAGTTTATCACTTAACTAGGAAGTTCCACAGATGTGTATTCAGTGTATTCCTTGCAAAAGGGTGTGGGCAGAATGAATAACAATAATAAGAAAAGACATTCCATTAAGCATCATAAAAACTAAAAGGAGGAAAACGTATTAATAGCATACACTGCAGACTAGCAGGTGAAATTCCTCTGTTTCTACTTACTTGATTAGACTCTCACTCCCACCCCACCCATTGCAAAAAAATAATTGAAAGATATGTAATGAGATGCATTTATTTTTTCACAGTTGGCCTGCAGAACCCTGCATGAAGAAAGCTACTATTTCTTTTGTTGGCAGAGTGTAGTGACAGGAGGGAGACCTCTAGGAAATGGCAGAAATTGGGGTTTTGACCATGTAGTCAGTTGTATTACTGGGCTCAATATTGCTCTCCTGAAAATAAAGATATGTGTTTTTTCATAATTTGTGTACAGTTTATATTACCAAGCACATGGGTACCAATTCACCTCTTCCCAGTTTAGCACTTCAAGCAAAGACTGCTTACATCTGAGTTCAGATTGCATTTTTATTCCATTTGTTGCATCATGGCAAGGTGCATGCATGTGTGTTGGTTGACTAGGTGTCTTGGGCTACTCTTGGTTGTAGTTAGCCGAGCATGTACTGTATTTTGAACATCTTGTTGCCATTTACATTGTAACGAAGTGTGGAAAGCTTTCATGTCCACATGGCCATTTAGGAGTTTTGAGATCAATTATAATGCATACAGTTCAGAAATGGAAATTGTTGTTTTATTCTTTAAATTTAATCTGCCCAGTCTTCTTATTGATTTGTTTAGCAAATGTGTATCAGTGGTTTGTACTATAAAATTTGAAATAAATGTTTTAAATTAAATCAAAATATCTGTAATCACTGCAGAAGTAAAGAAGAAGACAGTATGCAGACTGAAAGTTTTGAACAGTGTTTCAGCTACTGAGAAATCGGCTGAAATCAGGCATCCAGAACAGAAAAAGAGGGTATTCCCTCTGTTCAGCTGACGTCACAGTGATGTCACAAAATGGGAGGGGTGGGGTGGAGTATGAGTGAGGAGGGCGGTGGTGAGTCCCGCTTCGGTTACAAAGAAACCTGGCAACCCAACTAGTCACCTCAGCAAGAGAAGAGTCGAGATACAGGCCTCCGGCAGTTCCTCCTTTTCTCATTTTTCATCAGGACAGAGTTTCTTAGGAAATCGTTTCACCTGCCAACCTCTTCTTTCCCCCTCAAATAAAAGGGAAAAATGTTTTGATACTTTGACACTCACAGGCAACTATGCTACTACTTGACAGAACAAAGATCACCAGGAAGTCTGACCAACTTTTGTAGCCTATGCTGCTGGCCGCAAGGAAAAGCAGTTACCAAACAAACTATTTCAAACAGCTTTCCTAAGTGGCTTTACAAGATATATACTAGGCTGCCACATGGAGTCTGCGGCATACATTTACCAAACACTACAACCTGCCATTATAGATCCCTAGTATTTTGTTTCCGCAGTCCTGCAGGCCTTCTAGCTACACCATCTAGCTTGGCTATGTTTTGCATGTCTGGAATTTGTTGTTTTTCCATTCACAAAATATACACCAGTCAAGTTGATCGCCGGGAGGAGAGCAACATTGGCTGGCCGGCTGACCCACTTTGGAAAATCTGGTCGATCAAGGGCTGCCTGAGTGCAGGACAACCTGCATATCTATTCGGACATCTACATTTATGGTAGGTACAAAACTGTACAACTACTATTTTTTTTTTTTTTTTTTTTTTTTTTTACTTTTTTTAAGTTATGTCCTTGAGCAAGGCATCAATTAAAAAAAAAAAAAAAAGTAGAAATTTAATTTGTTGGCAATTAGGTCATTATATATATTGGAATATGTGGTAAACCTAGTCTTCTTGTGCAGTTTGCTTTCCTGACAGTTTTTTCATCGTAGATCGCGTGCCTTATAGTGGTGTTGGCGCCATTCTCCCTGTGGATTCTCCCTGCCTGTTTGGTGCTTTTGTGGAGTGTTTGTTATTCTACAGCTTTCTTTTTACATATTGGAATATGTGGTAAAGAATCAGATCCCTTTCTGATATCCAAAAATATCACTCCTGCTGATAACCCAAAATCTAGTGTCATTATGATGTCATATAATTCAACCAGGTTTGTTAACCAAGCTAACTTATATAAGTACATATTCTACTTGTGTCATTAGTACTTAAATCCATGCTTGAATGTTGAAAGCATTTCTCAAGTATCAGAGTAAGACCACCTATCTTTTGTATTGATGTCATATCAGACATTTTTCATGCAGTACTTACCATTCTAGTCCTCAGAAAGTTACTAAAGATTATAAATATATACATATATAATACTGAGTTCAGTTCTTCACTTACTTTTAGTAATAGTATATCAGGTAACTAATCTGGACCCACAGAACTATTTGATCTATTTTCTGTCTGGCAGTTGGTACAGAGGTTTAAGGCTATGAGCTGCAGTTCTTGTGGTACAAGGTTTGGTTCCATCAGCCTACCTGTCACCTTGAGCAAGTCACTTAACCACACATTGCTCTAGGGTTGCCTTTAAAAAGGGATTATGTATCCACTGGGCCTACATGGTTAACAAATAGGTAATCATTATTTTCAACACTTTTTAATAGACTGGGCTGCTACTGTTAAGATTTAGTTATACTCAGATCAGTGCTGTCAATACAGGAATAAAATTGATTAAAATTGTCAGCCATTCTTTTAGGATTTTTTATCGGGTCATCATTAATCAAAATTGAATTTATAGTGTAACTCAATTTGTTCATTGAGTTAAAGGAGAAATGATCTCTTCTTTTAGCCCCCTTTTTATACTAAATGTAGTAGTAGCTCATTAACAGATCTGCTCAGTAACTATTAGAAATGCTGGAATCTGCTAAAGACCAAAACATGGAGACTGAATGGTAAAAAAAATGGCTTATATATATATTAAGAATGAGATGGCCATTTTCCAAAATATTCCCTTTTTTCCAAGATATGGAAATTCAAAATTGGTATAAGTTTGGGGGGATGTGTGGCACTTGACCTTACATCGAGGGTCAGGAGAACTTGTCCCCTCATAAAAAGTTTAAAGGAGAAGAGTGATGTCCAAGTTTCGCTCTTCCCCCATAGTTTCATTCTTTTTAGTTTGCTTTTCACACTTGGCATTTCGATTCCTGACATTTCATTAAGGAGCCAATCATCTGTTGCTATCATATCTGCTACGAATACAGTATTCACTGAAAGAAACAGCAATATAGTTTTATAACACCGCTGTAAACGTTATTTGCACAGCCTTTATTCAGTCTCCACATCTTGTACTCCTTCAAGACTCACTCTCTCTCTCTAAATATATACAACACACACACACATTATATATGTATTACTCATGTATGTATACAGAACACACATACAGGCAGATAAGATAGATCATCATTTC
This sequence comes from Protopterus annectens, assembly GCF_019279795.1. Taxonomy (NCBI): domain Eukaryota; kingdom Metazoa; phylum Chordata; order Ceratodontiformes; family Protopteridae; genus Protopterus; species Protopterus annectens. The sequence continues at coordinate 1,295,841,717 of NC_056726.1, read as the reverse complement.
AGGTGCTATTAACCTTTAGGAAACTCACGTTTTAGTCCATTTCAGCAAATGCAGTTTATTTTACACTCTACTTGAGAACTTATCTTGCTTTTCTCAAGACAGGAACAAAATATGGACAACTCAAAGTAACAACAAGCCTTATTTTTTTCTCACAAAAGTGTCTTGTCTTGAGTAACTTCAACATATTTTAAAACAAATTCAGTAGAGTGCCTCTTTCTTACAGTTCTCCAAACAGAAAAAGCCATTTTTTTTTTACAACAGTACTTTTGTCAAGTAGTATCAGATTAAAACATTCTCCACCTCCAGCTCTGTTTTTCTTCTCTTTCAGCTGTTCTCATTAGGGGTCGCCACAGCAGATCAGTTTCTATTTCTTTCTGTCCTCTGCATCTTGCTGTGTCACACCAGCCACCTGCATGTCCTCTCTCACCACATCCGTAAACCTTATCTTAGGCCTTCCTCATTTCCTCTTACCTGGCAGCTCCATCCTTAGCAGCCTTTTCCCAATATACCCAGCATCTCTCCTCAGCACGTCCAACCCACCACAATCACGCCTCTCTGACTTTGTCTCCAAACCAACCAACCTGAGCTGACCCTCTAATATCCTGATTCCTAATCCTGTCCATCCTTGTCACACCCAGTGCAAATCTTAACATCTTTAATTCTGCCACTTCCAGCTCTGACTCCTGCCTTTTTGTCAATGCCACCATCTCCAACCCATACAACATAGCTGGTCTCACTACCCTCTTGTAGACTTTCCCTTTCACTCTTACTGGTACCCGTCTGTCACAAATCACTCCTGACACTCTTCTCCACCCATTCCATCCTGTCTGTACTCTCTTCTTCATCTCTCTTCCACACTCACCATTACTCTGAACTGTTGATCCCAAGTACTTAAACTCATCCACCTTCATCCTGCATCCTCACCATTCCTCTATCCTCCATCTCGTTTACACACATATATTCTCTTAGTCCTGCTGACCTTCATTCCTCTCCTCTCTAGAGCATATCTCCACCTCTCCAGGGTCTCCTCACCCTGGTCCCTACTCTCACTACAGATCACAATGTCATCTGCAAACATCATAGCCCATGGGGCCTCCTGTCTGATTTCATCTGTCAACCTGTCCATCACCACTGCAAACAACAAAGGGCTCAGAGCTGATACTGGATGTAATCCCACCTCCACATTAAACGCATCTGTCACTCCCACCACAGACCTCACCGATGTCACACTACCCTTGTACATATCCTGTACCACTCTTACATACTTCTCTGCCACTCCCGATTTTCTCATACAATACCAAAACTCCTCTCTAGGCACCCTATCTTGTGCTTTCTCCAAGTCCACAAAGACACAGTGCAACTCCTTCTGACCTTCTCTATATTTCTCCATCAACGCTCTCAGAGCAAACATCGCATCTGTAGTGCTCTTTCCCAGCATGAAGCCATACTGCTGATCACCAATCATCACCTCCTCTATTAACCTAGCTTATACCACTCTTTCTCATAACTTCAAGCTGTGACTGATCAGCTTTATCCCTCTGTAGTTACTACAACTCTGCACATCACCCTTATTCTTAAAAATAGGTATCAAAAACACCTTTTCGCCACTCCTCAGGCATCCTCTGACTTTCCAAGATTTCATTAAACAATCTGGTTAAAAACTCCACTGGCATTTTTCCTAAACACCTCCATGCTTCCACTGGTATGTCATCTGAATACCCCCGGCTCTCTGAATGCAGTTATGTTTTCCCCTTTACAGATACAGCTCCATATGAACAAGGCTCCACTGTGGTAACTTCTCTCCACACAAGAAACAAAATGAAAATACCCATCATAACCTACAACAGTCTCCCTTCTGTCTCTGCATAACAATTAATTAAAACTCTCCTTCCTGTTCAGTCAGGTAATACAGAGCTCTAACACTTTCTTTTTTATACAAAGTAAATCCAACAAGCTCCTGAAACTCATTTAACTTCTGCATAATCAGGTGGTACCTAGAACTTCAGAACTTCATGGACTTTTTTTTTCTTTCTTTCTCTGTTTCTGAAAACTTCTGATTCAACAACTTCCGTACTAACTCAAAAAAGACCCTGTATTTAGCCACTAGTTTACAGGTATGTCACTCTCTTGAGTAACAGGGTTAACCCTTTCAAAACTACTTCTAGCAGGTTTATCATTTTTATGACCAGAACCAAAAATCAGGGCCTGCCTTTGGTCAACTGGTGCCATAGGCAAAGGGGCTCCACAACGCAAAGTACAGTTGTGTACACTTACCATAAATGTAGATGTTCGAGTGTCTTCACTGTTGCAGTCATCACTGTAGTGTTCTCCCCTGCTGGCAGGTAGTCCTCGGTCGGCCAGAATCCCAAAGTCTGGGTCCGGCGTCGGCTGCTCAGCCATGCTCCCTGATGTCAGTGCGCCAGGAGTACAAAACTGGCAGCTGACGCCATGTTACCCAGTTTTTCTTGCCCCAGATATCAGGTGTCCAAAAATGAGTACAACCCCATACCCTTTGCAAATACACCTCAGAAGAAGGGTGAAGTAGGGAACCACACAAAAGAAAAAGTAAGAGGGGACAGGAGGGAGGGTAACCCAGACTGCAACAGTGAAGACACTCGAACATCTACATTTATGGTAAGTGTACACAACTGTACTATGTTCATCGTGTTTCACTGTTGCAGTCATCACTGTAGGGTTGAATCCCAAAGCAGAAGAAAAAGGGAGGTGGTCATAAAGTAGAGGGGGCAGCTAGAAGGCCCTGCAAGACTGCAGAAGCAAAGCAAAGACTTAGAGTAGAGAGGTAGATTGTAGTGCTTAGAAAAAGTATGCACCGAACTCCAAGTTGCAGCTTCCAAAATGTCTTTGGTAGGTACTCCCCTGAGGAAGGCAGCTGAAGTAGCAGCAGCCTTGGTAGAGTGAGTCCTAATACTTCCTGGGATTTGCTTTCCATGGTGAGAGTAACAAAATCTGATTCCATGAGCGATCCATTTAGAAATGGTCTGTTTTGAAATGGCTTTGCCTTGGGAACTTGAAGCATAAGAAACAAACAATTGCTCTGTTTTCCTGATGTTCTTGGTTCTATCCAGGTAAAAACGAAGTTGTCTGTGTACATCCAAGGAATGCAAGATCCTTTCCTCCCTATTTTGAGGATTGGAGAAAAAGGTTGGCAGGTGAATAGTTTGATTTAAAGCCACTTTGGAAACCATCTTAGGCATGAAAGTAGGATTAGTCCTTAAAGACACCCTGTCTTGGTGAAAAATAATATAGGGTTCCACAGCCATGAGGGCTTGCAATTCCGAAACTCTCCTGGCTGAGGTCAAAGCTAAGGGGATGGCTGTCTTCCAAGATAAAAACTTGATGTCAGATATGGCAGCAGGCTCAAAAGGAGGTACAGTGAGTTTTTCCAAAACATAGTTGAGATCCCAGGCAGGAATGGGTGGAGATCTAGGGGGCCTTAAATTCTTAGCTCCTCTGAGAAACTGTCTCATGAGTTGGTGGGAAAAGATTGGACGGTCTGTATTATAATGAGCAGAGATAGCAGAGGCATGTATCTTTATGGAAGAGAAGGAGAGACCCTTATGTAATAGGTCTGTCAGGTATAGTAAAATCAGAAGAATATTATGAGTAAGAGGATCCGAATCCTGATCATGCATCCAGGTGCAAAATCTTTTCCATTTTCCTGCATAAGATTTTCTAGTGCTAGGGCATCTGGCTTCTAAAATGACATCCACAACCTGCTTGGGAAGGAGAGGATTAATCATAGACCCTGAATTAGCCAGGCTGCCAGGCTGAGAGTTTTGACATGAGAGTGCAGAACCTGACCCTGGTGTTTGGACAGAAGATTTGGAGTCTGAGGTAAAACCCAAGGGGGCTCCTGTGAAAGATTCAGTGTTGGGTACCAAAACTGTCGAGGCCAATTTGGGGCCAGTAAATTATCATCTTGGGCTTGTCCTGCTTGATCTTTAATAACACCCGTGGAAGAAGAGGTAGAGGTGGGAAGGCATACCCCGAGAGGTTTCTCCAACTGAATGATAGTGCATAGACTTTCCATGCTAGCTCATGGAATGTCCTTGTGCAAAAAATCCGTAGTTGATGGTTGAGGGGGGATGCAAAAAGATCTATGTGTGGGCAGCCCCAGACTGCTGTAATCATCTTGAATATTTTGGTGTCCAGCATCCATTCATGTGGGTCTGACAGGTTCCTGCTCAGACTGTCTGCCAGAACGTTTTGTTTCCCTGGTAGGAACTGAGCTTGTAGGTCCACTTTGCAAGCTTGAGCTGTGTTCCATAGAGTCATGGCTAGTCTGCAAAGGGGGTAGGAGTGTGAACCCCCTTGCTTGTTTATGTACCACATAACTGTGGTGTTGTCTGTCCTTATCAGTAGTTGTCCTGGTTTTAGAAGATCCCTGAAGGCCAAGAGAGCATCCTGAACAGCTAACATTTCCTTTAAATTGATATGCAGGTGCTTCTGATCCTTTGTTCAAAAGCCTTGCAGACATTTTCCCTGCAAATGGGCTCCCCATGCGTAATCTGAGGCATCCGTGGTTAGTATCTGGCTGGCTGGACGCAGGCTGAAGGCTTTCCCTTTGTTGTGAATACATGCCTTGGTCCACCAAAGGAATTCCTTTTGTAGACATGGCAGGACGGTGATCTGTGTGTCTAGACCGTGGCAATGCTGGGACCATACACTTTTTAGGTACCACTGTATTTTCCTCATATGTAGTCTTGCATATGGTATGAGAAGGATGCAGGAGGCCATGTAACCCAAAGCCTGCAGAAATTTCCTTGCAGATAGCTGAGTTAGTGACGCCCAGGTTTTGAAAGTTGAAGCCCCTGTAATTGTTTTTCGGATGTCAGAAATGCCATCTGGGTTGTTGTGTTTAGAAGAGTACCCAGAAAAGTTATCTGTTGTGAGGGTGTCAAATTTGACTTTTTTATGTTCACAGTGAATCCCAGGAACTTGAGAAGATTCTGAACAAATTCTTGATGCTGGAGTAAGACATCCTTGCTGTCTGCTTGAATAAGACAGTCATCTAGATGAGGGTAAATTTGAATTCCCTTGAGTCTGCAATAAGCTACTACTGGTGCCAGGCATTTGGTGAAGACCCTGGGCACAGTAGACAATCAAAAGGGCCGTGCAGAGAATTGGTAATGGCTCGAGCCGGCCTTGAACCTGAGGTATTTTCTGCACTCCTGTCTGATAGGAATGTGTAAGTAAGCCTCCTTTAAATCCAGTGTTACCATCCATGCATTTTTGCTCAACACTGGCAGTAGCTGCTGCAGAGTAAGCATCTTGAATTTTGGTATCTCTAGGAAAGTGTTCAAGACTGACAGATCCAGGATGGGTCTCCATGAATTTTGCTTTCTGGGGACTAGAAAGAGCCTTGAGTAAAAACCTTGCCCCATTTCTGAAAGTGGAACCAGTTCTATGGCCCTCATAGCCATGAGGGCTTCCACCTGGTTTAAGGCCTCTGACCATTGATGTTTTGGTAGGTCCGGCCATCCGTTTGGTCTTGGTAGGGTATGAAAGTGGAATTTGTAACCTCTTAAAACCACATCCAGAACCCACTTGTCTTGGGTTATGTAAGCCCAATTTAGGTGAAAAAGAGAGAGTTTTCCTCCGAGAGGGGCTTCTAGGAAAGAAGTTCCTGCAGCCCAGCAGGGGGAGTCATTGAGCCTGTTTTCTATGAGTTTGAGGCCTGTCCTCTCCACCCCTAGGGGTGGAAGCAGTCCACTGTCTTGGTCTGTAGGAGGTCTGCGTTTGGGGCCTTCCTCTGGAGCGTCTATATCTACCCTCTGCGGCCTGTCTGAATAGGGAAAGGACCAATTTTTAGTTGGCCAATTCCTACTAAATCTGGGGGGCTGTACTTGTAAGAAATCCTTAACCATTTGCATGGATTTTGCCTTATCCTCCATCTTCTTTATCACCTCTTCAGCCTTAGTTCCAAACAAAACATTATGCTGAACAGGTGCATCCAGTAACTTAGCTTTCACTTGATCAGGCAAGTTTTGTTCTTTTAACCAAGCATGTCTTCTAATGACTGTGCCAGAGGCAGCAGCCCTACAAGAAGCCTCCAAGGCATCAAAACCACAGTGTAAACCATGCTTCCCTTCTTGTTCAGTGGCATGCATCAAATCATGTAATTCCTTATTATCTGCACATGCGGAAATGGAAGCTAGCTTTTGTTTCATAACAGACAGTAGAAATTGCTGGTATTTAAGCATATGAAATTGACAGTTTAAAGCCCTAATAGATAAAGTTGCAGAAGTGTACACTTTTTTGCCCCATCTCTCTAAAGCTCTGGAATCCTTATCTGTCGGAATGGGGTTTTTAGCAGAAGCGGCCTTAACCCCCTTAGGGCCCTGAGAAATGGTTTCAGGACCAGCAGAAGGATTCTTGAATAGGAACTGGTGAGAATCAGGGACCCTATATCTGTCTGGCTTAGCAGGTGCTGGAGGAAAAGAGTCAGGAGTTAAGTTAGCCTCAGAGAAGGCATCATCCACAATATCCAAAATAGGAGGGATAGCCAGGGGTCTATGTTGGGGAAGAAGAAGAAAATCCCTAAGTCTTCTCTTAGATTCCGAGTACTCCTGTCCTTCCCAGTGAAAATGTTCCCTCATTTCATGTAAAGTTTCCCCCAAATGAAAAATCCTCAGGGGGAGAAGCTGAAGGAATGGATTCCTCAGCATCAGAATCCTCATAAGGAGGAAAAGAATAATCCTGGTCAGAGGAAGACACTGAAGAAATAGATGCCTGATCAGAAGAGTCATAATCCAATTCCTGCCTTGGCCTTTTATCTGGTGGGGGATGTGAACCCCTAATCATGGTAAGTAAGTCCTCCGCCATCTTAAGTAACTGTTTTTGGGATTTGGGTCCCGGATCAGAAGAGGCCCAGGCTGAAGTCTTAGATTTGGAAGGAGTCTTTGCCTTTATCAGAAGCTGTGTAGGCCTAAAACCCCCCTCGGAAGCCGGTACCTGCACAGCGGCTCCGGACCCATCCGAGGGAGCATTGTCCGAAGGTCCTGCAGCTGAAGTACTCAAAGGCCTAGTTGGCTCCTCGTGGGAGTCCGTTTCGGCAATCGGTTCTGAAATGGCCGACGACAGGGGCTGCGAAAGCGCCTCACTGACGACAGCTGAACCAGAAGCTGGCTCTGCTTGTAAAACATCATTTGTTTTGGACCTCGGAGGTCTGTCTTTATCCTTGCGTCGTTTGTGAACTCCGGTAGTCGGAAGCATGTCCGACGACATTTTGTAATTAAATCGCCTACCGAAATAATGAAATGCAAAATCGTACCTTCGCTTAATCATACGTTGGTTAAATCTAGCACAAAACCGACAACTAGCTATGTCATGGTCAGGGCCTAAGCAAGGAATACAGTAAGAATGGAAATCCTTATGAGGTATTTGCTTCCCACAAGAAATGCAATTATTAACTTTTTCTGACATCGGACTGGAGCAAGAAAAATGTTTCCCCAACGGAGTACTTAGCTTTGAGTAGAAGAAGTAAGTCTTCGGACTGAAGTACGAAAAATTGTCAGGAGTCAGCCGACCGGCACTTGCGAACTGCTTTCACCGCACGGCAAGAAAGACTGGAGAACATGGCGTCGGCTGCCAGTTTTGTACTCCTGGCATACTGACGTCAGGGAGCATGGCTGAGCAGCCGACGCCGGACCCAGACTTTGGGATTCTGGCCGACTGAGGACTGTCTGCCGGCAGGGGAGAACCCTACAGTGATGACTGCAACAGTGAAACACGATGAACATCCTCCACAACACCCGATGCCCTCATCTTAGTCTACCTACACCATCCAGATTACTTTTTTCTTCATTTTTCTCACAGTTTGTCTTACTCTTCAGCTTTTCCTGTTTTCATTCAATACATTTTAAAGAAACCATTTCTTTACTACAAAAGATAAACAAATTCTGGAAAAGATCCCCTGCTAGTGTGGCAATCTAGGTGGACACCTAGTTGGCCTATGCCTTTGGTCTGCTATACCAAAAGTCATTAACTCTTTCATAGACAACACCTAGATTATAATATGATATATATATATATATATATATATATATATATATATATATATATATGTATGTATGCATATGTGTATGTATATATGTGTACATAAATATATATGCGCACACACACACACACATATATATATATATATATATATATATATATATATATATAAATAAATAAAGGTGTGTTTTCATACACATTTATTTACCCATGTAAAATACCATCCCCACTGATATACTACCAATACCAATTTATATAAGAGCAATACAGATGAGAACAGTATGCAGTTTAATGGGAAACCACCATGTACAGCAAGCACCTGACTTTAAAATGCATAACAAAAATACTACAATGTAAATGTAATTTGAAGGGGAGGCTAGGCAACGTGATCAGGTTTGTCTTTGCTGCTGTTTAAATCACAGCATCATAACTGCT